>NC_142088.1:3997868-4149262 GCF_054644295.1 Miniopterus natalensis | reverse complement strand
AATGGCAAATCTTCATCTTTTGAGAGTGGCTTTGATTTTTGGAAACAGCTAAGTCAGTTTAGAGCCAAGAGTGGTAAATCAGGTGGCGATCAAGCTGGATAATACAACTTCAAAACAAAAGTATAATTATAAAGTAGTAAAACTGATTTTCTTGTGAAGCTTATGAATTGGCTTAGAAAGTAGTTCTTAAAGAATTCCAGAAGCCTCTGAGCAGCTGTGGCATTATTTGGTAAGTATACAGAGTTTGTAACTCAGAGGAAGACACTGAAGTGCATAGAAGTTCTGTTACATGTGACGAAATTGGTCTCATTACTTTATATTTACTCTCAGTGCGCAAATGTAAAGTTGCCCTATAATCTTCTTGCCTGAGAGGTGACTTAGTGGAATTACACCAAAGTTTGTATATGGAAGAATCAGGAGTTTCAGGTTGTGATTGTTTAAACAGTTCTCCTGTGGTCTTACAGATGTAATTAGAATTCCTAGGATAGGAGTGTTCCCACAAGCATAATAATACTTTAAATGTGTGTTCAATTATCCTTTTCTATAGTCATATTTAATCGTTTCTTTTTGAAATAGAGTTACTTTGAAAATATTAAATCACTAGCATAATCTTGACTGTCAGACCTGAGCCCAGTGCTGGGCACATAGTAGGTACTCACTGAGTGTCCCTCTCCTGCCTTCTCTGCCTTGGGGCTTGACATACGCCAGAGGACACAAGAAAAAGAGCAGTTCCCTAGTAGTAGATCATCTCCATTAATGTTCAGCTCCAAATATTCCAGATAAAGAAATTTACTTTGTTGTTAATGTGACAAATAGACACATACCAGAGTGTGTCATATATTGAATGCTTCTTCTATACCTTTTTATATGAATTATCTCATTTAATTATTTTATATTTGTGTAATACCTTATTTAATCATTGAAATAATCCCATGAAATAACTTTTCCTATTTTGCGGATGAGGAAACTGTGGCTCAAGCTGTGTAGTCACTTGCCCCAGGTCTCATGCTGAGAGGGACAGAGCTGGGACTTGAACTCAGGTCTGCAGTCAGGAAGCTCTTATCTGCCATCCTCTAGTGTCTCGACCTTCTTAAACCCATGCCCTTAATAAACATTTTAAAATAATCAACCCAGAGTACTAAGTCAATCAAAACACCGCACACTTCCCCTCCCCCATGTTAAGGAAAAAGAAGTTAAAGCCAATCCCTACTGGCTAGAAAGTGGGATATTGCTGTACTTTTCGTAATTTGAATTTTAAAAGCAATCTTTTTCAAAGTTGAACTGGTTTTTAAATAGAAACTTAATACTGCTATTGTGCCATGCCCTCCCTCTGCCTCCCCACACCTGAGACACTCATTTGCCCCCAGGAGTGTGCGGTGTGGACGCATCCACCTAACCTCCTGTCCTGGCTTGTTAATGAGGAAGCATTGGGAGAGAGCACAGCAAGTTAGCCATTCTAGGAAACTTCCACAGCTGTTGAATTTAGACTATTTTGGCCCCAAATCACTGAAACCACTGGAGCTCGTGTAAGCAGAAAGGGGAATTTAAGGATCCTCTGGTGACTTCCAGAACCCAAGGGTGGGAAGTGAGGCAGGAAACCTGGAAGGGCTTCTGTCTTCATCTCCGCCCTCCTGCTCTCTCCTGTCTGGTTCCTTCTCCCCATCACTCAGACCAGCCTCTTTTGCTTCTCATTGGGGTGGCTGCTACCCAACAGCCACCACAGCCTCTCTTCTCCCCCACCCTGGGGAGCTTGATCTCTCCCTCTTGTCTCCACACACACCTCCTCCTTATCTCTCTCCCTTTTTCAGTCCCAGTTTGAGATTCTGGGCTGAGGGTTCATTTGTCCTGGTTTGGGTACCTTGCTGGTTTGGGGGAGGGAGCGTCAGGACAGGTCACGGTCTACCACACTGCGTTCACTGGTTCTTTTTCTACTCACATGGCTGAAATATAAGAAGTAGGTTTTAGAGACAAATTTGGCTTGAATCCTCACTCCCTCAGGAACTTATGAGGTATACATTCTTGGGCGAGTTACTTAACTCCTCTGAGCCTTACTTTGTCCTTCAAAGAAAATAGTCTAGAAGAGATGGTGAGTCTACATGAATCACTAATTCAGGACGTTTAGCGGAACTGGTTTGTTAAGGGCCCATGTTAATGAAGGCATCATCTTAAGTAAGTGGCAGAAGAATTTGAAGCCAGTGCGTGGAGGATGCTGAATGCCAAGCTGAGGACTGTTGTGTCAAGATAGCTGCAAGCTAGTGAACGTTTTTGAGAAAGGAGCATAATCTCATGCTGTGTTTTAGGAACTTCATCCTGGTGGCCAAATGCTAAAGGGTCTGAAAGGCAGGCGAGGAGAGGAGACTGGAGTCCAGTTGGTGAGAGCTGCTTCTGTAGGAAAAGAGGGTGGGATTATGAGTTCAGGACCAGTCCAAGGCTTGGTGAGTAAGGACTGGTGATGGGGGTTGGGCTGACGTAGAGGGAGTATGCTAGGAGTCTTGACCCTGTAAGTGCAGGAAGAGGTGCACAGGTCGCCTGGGGTCACTGGGTCACTCCTGAAGATGGGGTGGGAATGGACTAGTTCTCTATGTTTTACTCAGTACATTCTGTAGCCAAGGGAGTGCTTACGGTAACCAGGGTGCTGCTGTTAGAGCTTGACTTGCCCTGCCCACCTCAAAGGGAGACAGTAGGGTTTTTTGTTGTTGTTTGTGTTTGTGTTTTTGAGAAAGGAAACCTAGGTGAATTCCAGTGCCTTATTTGGAAACTCTCTGGAGCAAACAGTAATTATGAACACGTTTTCATCTCAAAATCTATGTATTTAGTATTAAAATCAGCCAGGAAGTCATCACCCGCCTTTTTTTAATGTTTGCTTTTTTTAAAACTATAGAATCAGCTCTGTGAATAATGAAACAGAACTTTGGCCCCAAGGTGAGTATTTAAAAGGCATACAAGACTAGACTTGGCTTTCCCCATTAATGAGAAAGAAGAATTCACTTTTTTTTTTTTTTTCTGTTGAGAGCTACAGATTTCTACTCATGTTAGCCAAAGTAATAATAATGAGTCCCCGATCATCCTGAAATACAGCTGGCATTGACTTAGGCATTTATTGTTTGGTATATTCAAGTAGTTGTTTTCAGCAGTAATTTTAATTAAAATGCTAAAATGCTTGGATGTATCTCTAAGTCTCTCACCTCACTGAACTGGGACTGTAGTAAATGTTCTTAGTATTTTACAGAACTGAGCAAGGTCTGTTAAGGCCCATTCACGGTGCTTTAATCATCCTTTTAATAAGAAACAATCATTTGGGAATACATTTTCCAGGCAGTTCCCCTGCCTCCGAGGGGGAATATTTTGAGGCCTCCCAGTGACCACAGCATTAAAAGCCTTGACAGGGAAGCCCTAGAATTCTTGAAGAGCTGGGCTTTTGAAAGATTCATTGTTGTGGAATCTCCCTTTGAAAGAGACCACTTTATCTTGCTCCTAAACATCTATAGGACAAACATAGCACTTTCTGAAAAGCAGTTCTGGGTAATGTAGAAGAACAAACGTATGTAGGTAATCCTGTATGGGCAGTGTGTAATTTGAAGAATGATAGTTCCATTTTTATGGTTGCCATAACAATCATACAGTTGTGCAAAATATGTGTATAGCTTTTATAAAAGGGAGCTGGCACCATTGTAATGATTCTTCTCATATCAGAACAACTGTTTTCAGATCTGAAAAATAGGGGTGGCTTAACCCTTCCCCAGTTAGCTCAGCATGTTCCCTGAGAAGGCTCTTTGGAGCTCCAGGGCTGTTGAAATGTATTCACCACGTCCATTTGCATTTAGCCTGATAAATGGATCGAGAATTAAGGATGATGATCCTTTCAACAGCAGCTTCTGAATTCCTAGCTTGGGAATTCAGAGGATGGGAAAAAATACTGTTCCTCAAATAGAGACCGAGGAGTGATGTCTAGACATAGCTAATTCCTTGACTTGTGACTATTTTTAATTCTACCCACTAGAATTTAAATCCATTAAATACCGGCCTTTGCCCCATTGCATTGAAGTCTCTGATAAAGTCATATTAAAATTTGGTTACAATTTCTGTTTTATTTTTACATATTAACTATGTTGCTTCTGGAAATTGCGTAGCAAATTAAAAAGTGTAGTATATCTAAGTGAAAATATTTCTATGTATATTCATTTTTAAGCTACTTTTTCCCATTTTTGTATATTCTTTCCAAAAGAAAGTACTCGGGACTTACTTTCTGTGACACACCAAGGAACATCCACTTTGAATAAATTTGACATCAGAACTCTGTATTTGGATTTTCAGGTTGAAAGTAAACAGTTGTCAGATTTGGATTTGGTACCTAAGAATGAAGACATTGTCAACCTAGTCAACAATAGAGAAACTTTTTCTGAAAGAAATTTTTGGCAACTATTATTTTTGCCAAAATGTTTCTGGGATGTTTAAATCTTATGATAAGTATGGAACTAAGGGTAACTAGAAAAGATGTCAACTTCCATGGAAATAAAGCTTCTAGGTCTAATTCACTTCTTCTAACACCTACTCTCTTGAATTCCTGTCCCATTAAATCAAAGCTCTGCAGTTCTGGGACCTTAGGCATGTTACTTAATCTCCCTGAGCCTCAGTTTGCCCATCCATAAAATGAGAGTAAAAAATAATACCACCACTATTATAATTCTATTTTCTCAAGAGGTGATTTGTAGGAGATGGGGAAAAAATGTTTTAATGAGAGCAAGGTTTCCCATATATTGAAGACCTGTAATATGTTTATACTCTGTTGAGATTTTCTACATTGTATAGAATTTTTTATGCTCAAACTTTTAATGCTATAGATATTTAGGAGCTTAGAAATTTGATCCCTCTGTGGGAGTGTTTCCTGGAAGCTTACTGCTACCTCATTTTTTCCAATTTTAAAGCTGAATGTATATCAATCAGTATTCTCATGGCCTGTTCTAAAGTAACCCCAATCTGATATTTTAAATCTGGGAAAATCCTACTACCAGAGGTAAAAAAAGAAAGAGCGATGTTCAGCTATTGCTTAGAAAGGACAGAAAGATTTTGTGGATGCAGTGGGACTGGGCTGCTCTTGCTCCCTTGGGCAAGCCTAGGTTAAAACAGAAATTAAAGGGTGCAGAGACCAAGCCATCTCTGCTCCATGTGCAGACTTTCTTGGCTCAGGTGTTCCCAGTAGTTCAGTGCCTTCAGGGAAACTAACTTGCTGGATTCTGGACCTTTGCACCAGCTCTTCTTTTGCCCAAGTCTTTCTTCCCCCAGATAGCCATGGACCACTCCCCCCCACCCCTTCAAGTCATCTTCAAGTGTCATTGGCCTGCCTTTCCTGTCCTCTTTAGAATTGTAATTAGTACTTCACACCCTTCTTGCTCTGTTCTGTTTCTTTTTTTCCTCCACAGCACTTAAGTACAATACGGTTTATTTTCCCTCCTCTCCCACCAGAATGTAAGTGAATAGGAATGTGTGTTCTCAAATGTGTCCCAAACACCTAGAGCAAGCAGTGGATGCCCAGTAAACACTGATGAAGGAATTCTGGCTTTCTGTCTCCTCTGCTACCTTCTTCACACCAATGCTTCTTTCACTGATCCCTTCAACTTCTATTTGATCTGGATACAAAATAAGTGAAAATTTATGAAAAGAGCGGCAATTACAGTTATCAACCATTTAAAACAAGAAAGGGATGGGTCTGTTTCTTGGTGAGTGTCATGTTTGAAGGACTACTTGGTAAAAGAGGGAGCCAACTAATTTTTTGTGGCTACAAAGGGCTGAATTATGGTTTCTCAAAATCGGATTTCAATTCAGAATATGAAGCTACTTTGTAATAGAGCTCTCTAAGATTAAATGAGGCAATGAATTCCACTGCCCCATCCCAGGCATTCAAGAGGTGAGCTGACCTGTCTGATGGATTTTGGTTTGCAGGCATTTAGGTGATAAGATTCGGACTAGGGTGATCTCTAAAGAACTTCCAGCTCTGATGATTCTGTGAGCCTGTTCCCTGAACTGATACGGAGTAATTCCCAGGATTTATTAAGTTAAAAAAAAGTGCAAAAGAGAATTTATAGTATTCAACTGTTTGTGTAGAAGAGAAAATAAAAAATAATGTAGATCAAAAAAGAAAAGCAATAGAAAGGATAAATCAGAAATTGATAAAAACAGTTATCTATAGGGATGGGAAGGGTCACAGTAGAAGGATAGAGGTGAGACCAAGATTCACAATAACTTTGAACCATTTAAATGTTTTAAATATTCACAATAAAATTAAATCAAATTTCAAAGGAGGTAAAGCATACTCTTTAAAACTGACATAAAACAAAAACAAATGGTCCCAACGTTTAACAAGTGTGTAGTATCACCACGTAAAAATAATTAATGGGTACTGTACATTTGACCATTTGACTGTATACCCTCAGCGACTATATTCTAAGGATAAAATGCCAAAGAAATCTTATACTTAATGGGTTCTTCATTGCTAGTGGTATTGGGATTAACATTCTGAAACTATTTTGAATATGAGGCTGTTGGTAGCTAAGGCTCTTACTAGGGGATGAAGATATAAATATGGAATTTGAGAAGAGAAGAGCTCTGCAGGTTAGATTTCAGGCGGAGGTGTCAGTATGAACTCATGATTTTTAAGCAGTAGGTTAGGTTGAACCACCTGAAATTGCCAGTTTTCAGGCCATAAGTAGTCAAATATTAGCAATTCAATATGATTTAACCTGGTGTTTTCTAATTCTGCTCACTAAGAGGTATCGTGGTTCTGTAGAATACCCTTATTCTTAGAAAATGCATGGTAAGCTATCATGATCTTTGCAGTATAATTTTAAATAGCTCAGATGTTTAACAAAAGCCAGCAGCCCCATGAAGGGAGGAGAAGATAAAGCAGATACGGCAAAGTGTTGATGTTTGATGAGCCTTGATGAGAATATATGGATGTTCATTTTGCTATTCTTTCAACTTTCCTGAAAGTTTGACATTTTTCAAAATGAAAATTGTGGGGGAGAAAGTTAATTTTAGCATAGTCCCTGAATTGAAACCATGGCTTTCCTGGACTGCGCCATAATCTTGGGCTCCCGCAGTACCCGGCCAGCCTTGTCCGATGGCTCTGCTCTAGAGTGTCATTCTTTGATGTATAAAGAGAGGTTCAGTGATGAATGAGTGAATTAATGTAACAAGGGAGATCATTTCAGTCAGTTCTGATTCAGTCTTATCACTGTCCTTTAGAAAGTAACCACTTGGTCTAGAATTTTGCTAACACTTGAGGTAGACCTTCCCGGGACCCTAGATGAAAACCTCCGGCCAGGTGAAAAGAGCCAGTCCAGAGCGTTGCATCATTTCATTCTGCTCGCTCCACGGCCTCATATGTGTCAGGTCATCATCTGGGGGAAAGAAAGGGCAGATGGACCAAGGTCTCTTTCTGCTTTAAATAGACCGTCTTTTTCTGTTCTGAAACATCTGTGATTTGTGTCAGACTTGTTAGCATCGGTTGCGGCAATAGAGCTGAGTGAAAGTGTTAGGATAGCCACAGCTGCCATCAGAAAAATGAAAGGTCCAGCCCCACCACACTAAGGGGCAGACCTAGGTATGAATGATGATCCCAACTCCCTCTGCCTGCAAGAGGAGAGGTCAGCCCAGCCCCAAGGAAAGTCAAGGTGAAATGGAAGTGCAGGTGAACTCAACATCTGGCTTGACTGGCCGTCGCAGCACCCACCTGGCTGGGTTCTCCACACGGCACTCTTTAGGGATGTGTTACCATGGATGGAGTCCTCCAGCTCCTTAGCTGTTTTCCCTGCCGCACTTTACATAAAAATTTCTGGTTTCTTTATAAACTCCAATACCATCTAATCTAAGAAAGTATTTGAATAAAAAAATATTCTTTCTTAAGGTTATTTCTTAAATTTTTCCATTCCTTTTCACCCATTCACCACCACTGACCCAGATCTGCTCAGCAGAACGGCTTGCTAGCAAGGAGACAAACCCAGAGTCACGGATGGAGGAGGCCCCTATAAATTTTGTTAGTCTACAAGTGGTCCCTGAACCACAGTGTGTAAAACACTGTTTTTATGAGAAAAGAAGATGGGATAAAGACAGAAAAGGACATCCTTGGAAACAATAATACTGTGGTGTGACCACAGGTTTGTGACCACAGGAGGTCATGAGTTCTAATCCTAAATGTATTTCCTAAGACATAGTGGCAAAATTGAGTGGAAAAATGTTAACAGGAGCCCCTTTCGTCATTTTCTCATTCACTTATCCATCAACTATTCATGACATGTGTGCCTTTAGTATGCTGGAAGAGGTACCGATACAGGCCAGTATCACAGCAGTCCTTGAGGAGTTTCCAGCCTTGTCACTGCGATAAGACATTTCCATAAGCATGCTGGGGCAGTGGCCAGTGCTGTTGGAGAGAGGCCGGGCAGGCTGGGAGAGGTGGCTTCCACTCTGGAGCCATGGGGGCTCCCTAGAAAGGAGACGGCATTGCAGGCAGGCTTTAAAAGCCATGTGGATCGTAGACATTGGTGATTGATGGGGAAATGTCCCAGTGCTTGGGACAGCACGAACGATGTCTCAGAGACCAGAGGATGTAGAGAAAAGGTTGGCATATATGGTGCATGTTGGGAATGTGCAGTCTAACTGGAAAAATATAGGTTGGGGCCCTATCTGAACAGCTTTGAATTTAAGCTGAACTTCTATTTTACTCTAAGGAGCTGATGGAGGTTTTTGAACAGACTCATGCTTTAAGATGACGAGTCTGGCAGCACCGTGACCTTGGGGAGAGCAGTTTCTGTGATGTGGTGTGGGCCATGGCCCAAATCCAGCGAGGGGAATAGTAACAACCTAGTGAGTAAAGTTGCTGTGGGGACTAGACAGCTGCTCCCGCTGCACGGAGGTGGACAGAGGTGTGGTGCCTCGAGGAGGGCCGAGGGCGGGGAAGAGTCGTGAGTGCCGGGCAGACAGGTGCTTTCTGTGCCGGGCTTCCAGGGCCTTGGCTCGGTTCTAAGGGTTAGACAGGCTTTTCGTTAGTCTTCACGTGTTCCTTCCCCAGGCCAACGGCTGTGCATAAGACAATCTTAGAAGTGTTCTGCCACTTTAAAAAGTCCTGCTGAGCCCTCAGTCACGTGCCTTCAGAAATTTGGTTACATAACGTTGCTCTGAATTGGAATTCTGCAGCCTCATGAGCTGATGCCTCTTTCCCTCGCCCACCTGGCACTTTACTTTCTCTGGGTCAGGTTAGCGTCTTTCTAACCATTGTTGCGGAGCTCCTTAAATATTTGGTCTCACAGGTTCTAGAAGCTAGCGGTCCAGGATGCTCCCCACAGGTTGTGAGACCAAAGGCTTCCAGAAAAGGAGCCAGCAAAATCTGAAGCATGTTAGCAGAGTGCAGCAGCTGCACAGTGCACCGCCCGTGGAACCGGGCTCCCAAGTGCTGAGGCCAGCAGCTCCCAGCCGCTGCAGCCCAAGACCAGGAGGAGCCCTCCTGCACCACATCGCGGCCGATTCATAATTGTGGCGATGACAACAGATTAAATCACTGGCTCTCAGCACTGAGGACTGGGCTTTGTCAGGGTCACTCACTGTTCCTTCTCCCAATTTTCCATATGCGAGAACAAGTTGGAGTTTACTGCTACAGCACAAATACTTGTCGGGAGCTCTGAGAGCTTTGCTCTGTCTAGAAGCTGGTTTTCTTAGCAGCCCACACTGAATGTCTCTTTCTTCCCGCATCTCCATAACATACATATGTATTTATTTATACCTTGCTTTTTAAAAAAATGATTTAAGATAGCTGGGAGATACAATGCAGTGAATTTTTAAAAATTAGGATATGGAGCAAAAGGAATAAATGCTTAGAGAAATTAGGCACAGATAGGATAAAGGTTAGTTCACAAAGTTGAAGTTACAAATAAGATGCTCTAGAGGCAAGTCACAAATGTTTTTCTGAGCTTCCTGGCAGCTAGAGCAGAGAGGGAAATCTAAAAGGATGAAACTCGAATGCCTGTGAGATACAAACCAGCCGTCAGCTCAGAAGAGTGAGTCCTTGCACTGCCTGAACTTCCCTCATAAAAGGGGCGCTGAGTGATGAAATGGACAGGGCCCTCATCAACTTCCCTGCAGTGAGTAGCACGGCCGTTTGGTTGACTTCTTGCAGTGTCCCTTAGGGTAGGCTTGGTGACAAGGCCCCATGTAGGACAAGGACTCCACTGGATGCCTGTGCAGGATGTTTCTGTGCAGTTCGTCTCTGCTCAGAGGCTACTGTCCTGAGGGACCTTGCATCTGGGAGATGCTCTGCCCTAAATGTGCCAAGATCAAATGAGTCTGGCAAGAACTGTACAACACCAGCATGTTGAAGGCTCTGCAAAGTCCTACAGAATGGTGATGGAAGGAGACTTGACTTGGGGTGGCGAACACACAATACAATATACAGATGATGTGTTGTAGAATTGTACCTCTAAAACCTATATACTTTTATTAGCCAATGTCACCCCAATAAATTCAATAAAAAAAGAGGTCCTACAATTAAGAAACTGGCCCAGTATTTCCCTAGCAGATTTAATCACAGGACCTTTTTAAAAAATTAGGATACTTACTTGGCACATTGGGAAACACTGATCTAAAACAGGGGCCAGCAAACTTTCTGCTGAGGGCCAGATAGATACAGGTTAAGCATACAGTCCTGTCATAACTGCTCCACTCTGCCATTGTACCAAAAAAGGGTGGCTCTGTTTTCAGTAGCGCTTCATTTATGGATACAGAAAATTGAATTTCATGTAGCTTTCACATGTCATGAAATAATATTCTTTTGATTTTTTTCAAGTACTTAAAAATGCAAAAACCGTTCTTAGCTTGCAGGCCATTCAAAACAGGTGGTAGCCCCATTTGGCCTGTGAGCTGTAGCTTGCCGACCCCTGATCAAGAATAATGTTTGGATGGTATGTTTTTCCAGCAAACTTTCCTGAGGACTGTTCCTCAGCATTGTTTTAATTTAGACTTTTATGTTTCTGGTTTAAGAGCCGATTTTTTTAAAAAAAGTAGAAAAAAATTGGTTTGAGTGCTTATAGGTTAGTCTAAGATTTTTCTCAGAAACAATTTGTGGGGCCTCTCAAAGAAGACATTGACAGACTACAAATTGAAGCCTTAGACTCTGTTACATATGGCCAGGTCATTTTGAGGCTGGAAATGTTTTAGTGGGAATTATCATTCATTCATAGAAATAAAAATATCAAATCACCCAGAGACATTTAATTTTAAGAAAACATAGTTTCGTAATCAACTCTCCAAGTAAACCAATGAACTGTGGCCCCCATTAAGCTAAGAGTATTATTATTATTTTGACTAGAGGGATGTTCTTTGAACTCTTACGGTGTCATGATGATGAAAGGAGGAGGTGTGAAATATCCTCACCACCAAGCCTGACAGTTCAGTTCAACAAGTATTTACTGAGCGCTCAGTACATATAAAGCATTCTGCTAACTTTTATGGGGGATTCAAAAAGAATCAAGACGCAGATAGTTCCTTCTTTACCTTGTGAATCAAGTTCAAGATTCTCACCAGTTTAGAGCCCGTTACTGTTGTGTCAGGATTAATTTCACCTCCCCGACTCTTCCTGTCAGCACTCATTCATTCAACAAACACCTGTGAGTTGCAGCCTGTGTTCATAGCACTGAAACACAGGCTTTGGTGACTTGCTGAACACCCAGTCTCCCAGCCAGTGCCTGGGGAGGGAAGGGCAGAGAGGATGGAAAATCGAGGCTGGACTCTGCCCAGATCTTTAGGTATTTATGTGGTAGGAATGGCTGGGTTGGGTGGGGCATGTTATTTCAGAAGCTCTGAAGCAAAAGAGAAAGAGTAAGAGCGGGATGTGCATGGTGATAGTGAGAAGATAAATAGGCAGAGGGTGTCCCTGATGGCATGAGTTCGGGTGCGGTGCACAGTTACTCCCTGGAGACAAACTGATTAGGACCATCTCCAAGTAGAATTGCATCACGGCTAACTGTGTGGCCTAAAGTGTTTTGCAAAACTTATTCTTGAGTCTCCCTCCACCACGATGTCATGACAAGGTAGGTGATTTGTTTTTTAGCACCCCCGCCCTTTTGGGGGAGATAGGAGGAGAAGCGCTAAATGATCCTCACATGGGTCCTTAAATGAAGAGGGAAGCAAAAGTAAGACCTGACCGCTGGAGAGCGACTTACCAGGGCCCGGCCTCCTGTCAGACGCTCCTCTTGGGAAGCCTTGTTCATGGGTGCTGCCTCACTCCCACCTTCTCCCACCTGTTCCTGTTCAGGGTCAAGGAGAAGCAGGTGCCAGTTCACAGAAGACGAGAAGACGCTCTGAGGCAGCATGGAGCGGTGCTGTTTCTCCCAGTCTCGCATTTTACTGAAGACCCCATCCTCAGAGACACATTGTAGGGGTCACTCTTCACTGTGCTCACATTTGCACATTTTCAAAATAACTGTTCTTTAAAGCTATGCTACCATGGGGTCAAGTTTCTATTATTTGTGGCAGCACTAATGATAACTTCAATCTTTCCTAGGAAAGACTGTATCTTCACCATTGACCCATCGACTGCCCGAGACCTGGATGACGCCCTCTCCTGCAAGCCTCTCACTGACGGTAAGACGGAAAAGTCTGTGCCATTCGGGGTGGCAGGCGGTGTGCACACCTTTGTGGCTGGCCTGCCTGCCGTCCGTTCCCCAGGCAGTGCAATGTGCATGCTCGAGTTGGCCTTGTTCCTGAACTTTCCATAGGTCCCTGAGGCTACACAAATATGTGACCTAAGGATTGTGTTCCTGTGGTGACTTTGGTGAGGGTGAGAATAAGAAATGTCCTCTCACAGGGTCCTTCTCAGGCCTCAGAAGAGGCAGCAGAGAGGGTAGAAGAGCTAATTCCAGGCCTCGCCTTCAGGAAGTTCCAGTTTGGGTGCGAGTGTTAAGGAAGAAAGCCTGAAGGCTCTGCTCAGGTAAAGGCTCTGCTCAGGTAAAGGCTCTTTACCTGAGTTTAACAACAGTTGGGACGAGGCAAGGGTTATCTCCAAAGGCATGCTCAGCAGAGGGTGTTAGGAACACCTGCCCTGAGGAGTGCCCCTCAAGCGAGCTAGAGAAGCCTGTGCTGCTCCCAGTAGGTCTTCATCTATCCAACAAATTGCAAAAGGTGGCTGTTAGGGGCTCTTTCAACAATCTTTTGGGATGGAGCTAAGCAGGAAAAGGTGGGATTTAAGGCTTTGAGGACTACAGTAGGGGGAAAGGGAAAGTGTGGAGGTGGATAGAGCAAACCCTACCAATCCCCAGTTTAATGTTTCCCCAAATGTGCTGCTTAAAGTCTTAGCTACTTCTTGCCCTCTTTAGGGTGGTGCCTGGGTGACTGCTTTGGCTTCAGTCATTCTCGGATATGGCTTTAGTACTAACCTGGCCTAGGATGGCTTGCCTATAATGGATGTCCACCCTGTGGTTCCAGTTGGCAGCAAAGTGTTGATGGCCCAGGGGCTTTGTCTTTTAAAACACCGCAGAGGTGTTCACATGGTCCATTGTTGCAAAACTGCAGAGGGTCAGCGTCTAATCCCTTCTCTGCTATACGAGGCAGTGAGGCTTAGTAAAGAGAAGCCGGAGAGACAGAAAGCATCATTGCCTAAAAGTGCTTTTATCTTCCCATAGTGGGAGTCCTCCTTGAAACTATGGGCAAAATAGCTCAGTATTTTCAACTAAAGAAAATTGAAAGGAAGATAGAAAAGTTCCCATGGAAATTTTTGAGGAATTTTGTATTTTTAAAATCCAAAATTTGAGCTGCCCATTTAAAAAAGCAAATACTGGGCTGGTTTCTTATGTCCCGAGCCATTTGTGCTGCATGCAGAGGCTTGGGCATATATCTTTCTCAGTGTGAGCTCCACTCCCCTGAGCCCCAGTGTGCATAGTGCACCTGGGCAGAAGGCCAGGTGACAGGGGACCGCACTTCCTGTATTGCCCTTTTCTCCAGGGTCACAGCCCTGCTCTATTTGTAGTCTGATGCTTGCAAACAGCTGCTTCATTTATTCTGTCCACTTTTACAGTTGTTAATGGCAGAAGGATAGGTCTAATATCTGCTAGTCCATCTCGGCTGGCCCCAAAGATACTCGCCTTGCAGGGAGGGACACCAGGGAGCTGGGATGTGTCCTGCCCCACTCACTCCACTCTGGTTTCTTGTGTACCAGATCACTGCAGAGGTTTCACGTAGAACCATGATACAGATAGGGCAACAAAGGTGATTGGGACACAGTGTACATTTTTATAAATTTCCAACCAAAGAACATGCTTTGTCAGACAGCCTAAACCCATTGTTTTCAGTGTGTCATTCAAGGAGAGCAGTGAAAGTGAGGAAAACAAATTAGTGGCAGAAGATGAAGGCTAGGAGAGGAAGTGGAGACAGAGACTTTGCACTTGTTTAGCCATGTGGGTGGGAATAAGGAACTGGACTGGAGGTGGTGGCAGTGTTGATGGCGGTGGGGAGGGCGTGAGAAGGGGCGACAGCAGAGGAATCCGTGGAGACGGATGTTAGAGCTCAGGGAGAGGGGTTTAAGATGGGGCAGAAGTTTCAACCTGGATGATGAAGGAAAGGAATCCGGAAGTTAGAAACCGGAAGACAGGAGGTCAGGTTGGTTTTGGAGAAACGATGTGGAGTTGTCTGTCTGATGATATGTATTTATTTAAGCTGCTGCAAATCCTTTTCTGAGGAGGCGGGGCTCAAAAAGCTACATACATGTGGTCCATTAAGTACATCCGGAGAGCCCCAAAGAAAAGTAGACAGTGCACCAAATGCAAACAGTGATTTTATTGGGATGATGGGATCATAAGTGATTTTTCTCTTTTCTCTAGTTTCCAAATTTTTGTAATGTGGTAATAATAGTTTTATAATGAAAAAAATTTTGTAATAAAAAATATTATGAGGTGCCAGAAATCACAGGGCTGCCGAGTAGCGCACTGCACCAGGTGACCAGATACCTTCCATCTGCTCCGTTATTCTTGCGTTCCAGAGGGTAATCAACATCTGGTCATCTGGCAGAGCCGCGGGAAAGGGCATGGAGAAGGAGTCAGGGAAGAGCCTGAAAAGGCCTCAGTTGGTCAGTCAAGCGTTTTTATGGTGGCACTTCTACAGTTGGCCTTTATGACAGCAGTTTCTGCCAAGGCCATTTATCCAGGGAGCTGAAAAGTAAAAGTCAGTTCCAGTTTGGATGGGGATGAGGCTGGCTGAGTTCAGGTTCCGTTAGTTACCAGTTCATGTCAATTCTTGGTTAGAGGAAAAAATGTTTAATGTTTCAAAGAGCAAATGATGTTTTCTGGCCACATTTACATCATCTATAACCATTTCATTTATTTCTTATTGAATTTATTGGGGTGACATTGGTTAATAAAATTATGTAGGTTTCAGGGATACAATTCTATATATAACCATTTTTATTTAAAGAAAATAGAAAGGTCGAGCTTTTCTCTGTTCCCATTGAAATCATTTGAATGACTGTTCTGTGAAAAGAAGACGTGCAGACAGATGCTTCTTCTTCTGGCCTCACGCTCCCTTTCCACGGAGTTCAGATGCAACTCCAGGACTTGGGGCCAGTATCTCCAATAGGTGTGAGACTGAGGCTGTACAATCCCCAGATAAATTCTGCAGAGACTCAGTGACACCTGTTCTCCAGCAGGTTCTGATTAGGTTGGAAAGCTGAGGGGTGCCCCTACCCTTGAGGAGCCTCAGCTATGGAAGGGATCCTACCAGTCATCTAGCCTAGTAGTGCTCCGCCTTGTGTAGCCTGTAGGCACCCTTGAGTGGAACATTCCCTGCGATGACACCCAGCCTGCTATTGAACAGTCTTTCGCTGTTGCTCAAACTGGTACTTACAGTGCCAGTGAATAGGAGAGGAGCGTTACAGTGGGCACCTGAACCTAAAGAAGGTAAATTCACACACTTCAGTTTTCTGGCTGTAACAGATCACTTGCAGCACACCTCACAGTAATGCAATGGTTGCTGCACCACCTTTCGGTTTTCAGATGACCTCTCCAGCATCACTTACTGAAGATCCAGATTGCATTTAACACTCTACCTTGCAGGCAGCCCTGTGGCCTAAAGGTGGCATGACTGTTAGAAAATCTTTCCCTGAAATGACCTGAAACACTGCTGTCTTCCTGTAACTTTCTACCCATTATCCCATTTATGACCCTTGTGGCCTACAGAGACTTGGGGACAAGTCTTGTCTCTTCTGTGACAATGCTTCAGACACTGGATGACAGCTATCATATTTCTGTGAGTCACAGACATAATCTAGCCCAAGGGACCTCAGGAATGCAAATTACCTACTGTGCTCTAGGGGGTGCCCAAGACAGGGGTTGCTGGGATCTTGCTTCCCCTCTGAACCTGTTTTTACTCCATCCCTTACTTCTATAAAGGCATCACCTGCCACCTAGTCAGCCAAAGGTTTTTAGGAAAAGGAGCCCTGGAGTCACATTTGACCCCTCTTCGTCAGCACTGCCATGGCCATTTCAGTAGTTTCCCTCCTTCCCGCCCACCCTCCACATTGCTACCCAGTTATCCCATGTAGTATGTATGCACAAGAACCAGATCATGTTGCTTTTCTGCTTGAAAAACTTCTTGTACCTGTGGGTATGTTCACATTTTTTAGCAGAGCTTTGTTATAAAAGCCCTTTAAGCTTAGTCCCCAGCCTCCTCTCCCACCTTCCTTACCTCCCAATACCACTTTCCCCAAAACACACACACATGCACACACACACATCTAATAATGTCTGGCTAGGCTCTGCATTTTCCACTGGGCTCTACCCTGCCTCTGGGCCTCTGCTTGTCCTTTGCCCCCTGCTTAGAATGCCGGCCTCCCTACCTCCTGCTATGTTGGCTGAAATCCCATTGACGAGCAAGATAGAACCTGCTGAGCTCTCCTTTCCTCCTCTCAGAATGAATCGCTCCTATCCTGTCAGCACAGTTTCTTTACGTCACTAATGCAGCAGTAAATATCATTGCTTCTGGATTTAATTCCCCTTTTTGCTTCTTTCCCAAGGGCGGGGAGTACCTTGGATATCTCTATATCCTGAGTATCAAAACCTGAATTTAAAAACCATTTGGTCTAGTCAGTCTAACCAAGCAACCTGATGTATACCTTCAGAGTTCACTCCTCTTTCTGTTTCCCACCTTGCCCTTTTAATTTTGACCCCTAGGTCTGTGGGTTGTCTGTGGACTTTTATATGCTGACATACAAGCCTACTCCACATGCTCTCCTAAACAGTCTATGTTTTGGAATTTGGTGTTACCTTTCTGTCATCACAGTCAAGACTTTCAGTCCATCTCATCCTGTCTCAGTGATACTCTGAGATCATGGAGTTAACAGCTTGTATTCCTGACGTCTGTTCCTCCAGCTCGGTGCCTGGCGTGTGGGAGCCTCCTCACTCCTTCCCCCGTGTCTATCACAACTGACCCAAGAGAAGTCCCCTCTGCTTCCCACCAAAATACATAGGACAGGTTACCAAACTGTAGTGTGCTTTCATGCATGTCATAGGGAAAAACAGATTTTATTTACTTGAATGACAAAAATCCCAGTTTCCACTTTTGGCCCCGCCAAAATAGAAATCTTAAAAATAGACACAGCCTGTCAAACATAGTTATTAGATCTCTTTGTTTTTCTTGTATTAGAGTGATATTTAATGGCCAAACTAAGCGTATTTTACCAAAAACCATTAATGTTTGAAAAAATTTTGGCATATTGGTATTTAACTATGGAACAGAATTTGAAACACATAAACATTTACATATGCTTTTTAAATATTCAGTTTCTGTGTTATTTTTAGATTTTATATCATACATGTTACATGTATAGTACTCATGTTCCATGAACACTTCAAGTGTCTTGAATAATAATAGAAATACAGTGAATAACTTCTAAACTTGGAGAGAGGCAAATGGAATGAGGAAAATACACAAACACCCCAGTGTGACAGAAAGCATGACATGAGGGGGAAAATATATAGAAAGAAGCAGGACACATAAAAAGCACATATTAAGGCGCTAAAAAATTAACAAGTACATTAAATTTAACTCTGTAGTAAAAAACCAGATTGTTAGACCGGATAAATCTAGCTATATGCTTTTTTTTTTTTTTTTTTTAACAGACACACTTAAAACTTGAAGACACGAAGATTAAGATTAAATATAAAAATGTGAAGACCCAAAGATTAAATGTAAACCTAGGCCCACCTAGGTTTAGACCTGTCCCCACACCGCCAGACACCACCCAGGCTCTACCCTGCAACATCTGCCCTTCAGAAGCGCAACCCTAAGGGGTTCTAGGAAGAGACCTTAGGCTCCTCCCTGCATTTCCCATCTGAGGACTTGCCCCTTCCCAGGAAGAGGACACTGGGGAGGCTCATTTCCTCTGGGAAGAGCGTACTCACTCCCTCCTTAGCTGCCAGCGACCACAGTGGCAGTGGGATGGCTGCACACGAACCAAAGCTGGAGGCCATTGCTTCCACATCCTGTCGGAGGCCCGGTCTGCTGCTTCTGCTGCGTATGCAGTAAGGTGACTTAAAGACAGCATCGCATGACCTTGTCCTCTGCACCACTCCTTAACCACGCACAGCATATTTTACCACGTCCTTGGCTCTGGCTAAACCCCGCCTTCCATGTCCCCTGTTGACGGAATAGAAAGATAATCAGAATCCTCTACTCTTGACAATTAGGTCATTGGGTAGGAAATAGGCTCTACAACCAGAGCCTCACTGCAAGCACTGCGGAGAGGGCTTCTCCTTGGCTCATCCACGTCAGTAAACAGGGCCCTGAAGTGCTATGTTCCAAGGGATGCCCTTCTAGAACATTGAACACTGTACCGCAAGAGGCAACTCAGATTGAATTTGGAAAGTTTAATCTATTAGATGTTGGAAACATGCCACATGTAGCTTAAACATAAGATCTACCTGCAACATTTAATTTAACTAAAAGACACTATGTTTAAAATCTGTTCCTTGTGTTCTAGAAGAGAACCCTTGATTAATCATCCATAGATTTTTGGAAAAGAAAATTCCAGCCTGGCTGGGCGTGGCTCAGAGGTTGAGTGCCTACCTAGGATCCAGGCGATCGGGGTTTGATTCCCGGTCAGGGCACATGCCCGGGTTGCGGGCTCGATCCCCAGTTGGGGTTGTGCAGGAGGCAGCCAATCAGTGATTCTCTCATCATTGATGTTTCTATCTCTCTTTCTCCCTCTCCTTTCCTCTCTCTGAAATCAATAAAGATATATTAAAAAACAAAAAATTCCATGTCAGGGCAGCTTTCTGCCTGGATCCGTTTCTAGGCTTTGTCTCTGACCCCTTCGTGATGCCCAGAGCTTCAAACGCTAGTCCTCCCTCTCCCTCTCCCTCTCCCTCTCCCTCTCCCTCTCCCTCTCCCTCTCCCTCTCCCTCTCCCTCTCCCTCTCCCTCTCCCTCTCCCTCTCCCTCTCCCTCTCCCTCTCCCTCTCCCTCTCCCTCTCCCTCTCCCTCTCCCTCTCCCTCTCCCTCTCCCTCTCCCTCTCCCTCTCCCTCTCCCTCTCCCTCTCCCTCTCCCTCTCCCTCTCCCTCTCCCTCTCCCTCTCCCTCTCCCTCTCCCTCTCCCTCTCCCTCTCCCTCTCCCTCTCCCTCTCCCTCTCCCTCTCCCTCTCCCTCTCCCTCTCCCTCTCCCTCTCCCTCTCCCTCTCCCTCTCCCTCTCCCTCTCCCTCTCCCTCTCCCTCTCCCTCTCCCTCTCCCTCTCCCTCTCCCTCTCCCTCTCCCTCTCCCTCTCCCTCTCCCTCTCCCTCTCCCTCTCCCTCTCCCTCTCCCTCTCCCTCTCCCTCTCCCTCTCCCTCTCCCTCTCCCTCTCCCTCTCCCTCTCCCTCTCCCTCTCCCTCTCCCTCTCCCTCTCCCTCTCCCTCTCCCTCTCCCTCTCCCTCTCCCTCTCCCTCTCCCTCTCCCTCTCCCTCTCCCTCTCCCTCTCCCTCTCCCTCTTGCAGTCTCCTATGTCAGAGGGCATTCAGGTCTCAGGCAAATGTAAGGCAACCCAAGTACTTCATCTGAGACAAACCTTATTTTTTAGTATGGCCCTTGATAATGAACCTGGGAAGAGAAATGGAAAATTCTGTAGAGTGGTGAGCTCATAAGGAAGTGCATGTCTTCTTCATTCATCTGGGGCATTGGTGAGTGAACAATTTTAGCTGTCCTTGTAGTATGATCATATTTTACTGAATCGTACCTTGACTCGAAAAATCCAAGTAACTAAGTAGCCATACAAGTCCTCTGGCGGGGAAGTGGTCTTCTAGGATGCTTGCCAGTGAGGTCCTATTCTGAGGACACAGAATCTAAGTGGAAAGACTAAGTAGAGAGACAGCCCCACCCCTGAGTCTTATTCCTGTGTTCCATTCGCATCCTCTAGCCTAATTTCTGTGGGGTCTGGGCTTCGGAAATTCTCTTTTTTCATGGATGTCTCAGTGCACCTTGTTAAACCAAATTTGGACTGTGGCCTGTTCATCTGCTTCCAGCTCTGCTGATTGGTTCCAGTTTCCTTCCTCATTAAAGCCAAGATAATCTGGCACCTACCAGTCAGGCATCCTCAAATATCTGGCACCAAGGTAAACCTGGAAGCCGGTTAAGATGCCTCCGTGATCCAGCAGGCTCATTGCATGTTGAGAGGCGGTTGTGTTATACCAGACAGAGCACTGGGGTAGGAGCAGGGGAGCTGGGTTCTTGTCTCCTCGTTGCTTCTACTGCATCATGTAAGTTTGGACATGTCTGTGGTTTCTCTGAAATTCTCTTTGCTCTGCTATATGGGTGTTTGGACTAGACAGTTTCTCAGATGCCTTCTAGTTCCAAAATACTGAGTATATGAAAAGCTGACGGAACAAAGCTCCATTTATGCCTATTGTTGCAAAAACACAACCTAGCTTTAAAGATATTAGCAGGAGCTGCCAAAGGTTGCATATGCTACTGATGCTTTTCCATAAAAGCAGATAGTAGGACAACAACACGAGAAGAGGCACAGCCTGTGTTTTAGAGGAAAACATTAACCTCTGCACGCCTCACATTCCCCAGTCTATGAAGTAGGCACAATACCACCTAATTTAAAATTGCTGGGAAGATTAAGTGCGAAAATCCCTGGCACTTAGAACTGTACCAGACAAAAAGTAAGTGCTCAGTGAAAGTTATTATTAATGTAAAAATGAAAGATTAAATTGACATGGAATTTTAGTAAGGTTATGCTGAAATAACATATTCGGTTGCTATTCCGAAATCAAGGTGGGTACAGAATAGAGAATCTAGAAACAGACCCGCACATATATGATCACCTGGTTTTCAACAAAGGAGTCACTGCAATGTAGCGAGGGAAAGATGGTTTTATCAGTAAATGGTCCTGGATCAATGGCTATTTGTATGGAAGGAAATGAACTTTTCATTCCTACTTCACACCATACATAAAAATCAATTTCATGTGGCTCACAGATCTAAGTGTGAGAAGGTAAAATAGTAACTCTTCTTGAAGTGTTAACACTTCCAGAAGATAACATAGAAGAGTAACCTCATGACCTTGGGATAGACTCAAAAAGCACTGGCCTTAAGGGAGAAGAATGATTGATTAGAATGAAAGGGCAAGTCACACACTGTAGGAGAAGGTACTTGTACTGCAGCCATCAAGGGGCCCCACTGAGAACATGTAAAGAGTTGAGCAGGCCCTTCGTAAAAGAGGATAGCCAGTGGTCAAAACCACATGAAAAGTGCTTAATATCATTTACTCCACGGGGAAAATGGAAATTAAAACCACAATGAGATACAACTGTGTTCCTGACAAAATAGCTAAAAAAATTTAAAAGCTGACACACCAAATGATAGTGGGGACGTGGAGCAGTCAGAACTGTAGACTCTGAGTAGGGCTGTGAGTTGGTGCAACCATTTTGGAAAACCGATGTGTGGTCCATAATGGAGCTGAAGAGATCCCTACTCCATAAGCCAGCAGGTTTGTCTTTAGGTATATACCCCACAGAAATGAGTGCATATGTATAAGAACGTTCATAGGAATGTTATTCACAATAGCAAAAAACTAAAAACAACCAAGTGTCATCAATAAAATGTCACATTATCAGATATTCTTATAATGGAATACTACACAGCAGTTGTACAGAGCAAATTCAAAGCAACATGGATGAGTCTCAAAAATATGTTGCACAAAAGAAGCCAGATACACACACACACACACACACATACACCCCCCATACTGTGTAAATCCATTTATGTACAGTGCAAAGACAGGCGACACTGATCTATGATTATAGGTGACAGAGGTCAGAAAAGTAGTTACCTTTGGTAGGTATAAAGACTTAGAGGAAGACACAAGAGAAACTTCTGGTATTCTGGTTATGTTCTGTTTCTTGAATTGGGGTGTGATTACCTAAGTGTATTCGTGTGTTAAAAATTCACTGAGTTGTATGCTTAAGGTTTGTATACTTTTTGTATTTTATGCCTCAATAAAAAGTTCTTTTAGAAAGTGGAGAAGCACAGAAAAAGTGGAAACAACTCAAATGTCTGTCAGCTGATGAATGAATTAAATAGATGTGGTATAGCCACACAGTGAAATGGTATTCAGCCATTAAAGAGGTGAAGCACGTATACATGCTGCAACATGGATGACCCTGCAAAACATTGTGCTGAGTGAGAGGAGGCACATGGTGCATGATTCCGTTTATATGAGATGTCCAAAAAAGGCCCATCTGTAGACAGAGCTAGATGAGTGGTTGCCTGTGCCTGGGAAGGTTGGGGAGAAATAGGCAGTGCCTGAAAACAGATATGAGGTTTCTTTCAGGAGTGTTGAAAAGTTCTAAAATTGATTGTGATGATGGTTGCACCATTCTGTGTGTACTAAAAAACACTGAATTATACACTTTGAGTGAGTTGTATGGTATGTGAATGAAATCTCAATAAAGCTGCTATAAAAGAAAAGGCTGAGGGATACTGATAACCATGGGAAAATTACAACCCCTTAGGAAAAGGCTGTTCTATGTCCCGTGTGGCCCTGTGACATGATAGTTAAGACAGCTGGTACCGGGTCCAACAGTATTCTATTCCTGGCTCTCCTGCTTACTCATGTCACATCGGGTAAAACCTCTAAGCTCTCTGAGCCAAATGTCTTCGTCTGTAAAATATGAATATTAATAGTATCTACCCCACAGAACTTTTGTGAAGATGATTCATTTAGTCAAGAAATATGTGAGTGTCTTTTATGTGCCAGGTTGAATCAGTGATCATTGTTATAATTCGCCAGGAGGTTTTGCACCTGAAGAGTCTTAACTCCATTTCAGTGACTGTGACAGGTAAATTTGAGAGTATGTCCTGAAGATAGGACAGCTTTGCCCTGCTATACCACATCAACATCTATTGTAAAATACAAAAGAAATGTTCATATTAGTGATGCTGAGTTATTAATTTTGAATTATAGTCTGCTCTTAAGAAAAGGAAGTACGTAATGCATTTATAGAGGATTTTCATCCAGAAGTATTAAAACCATAAATGTTGGTGATTAAGGTGTTGGCATTCAGTTACCTAGAAAATTTGGCAATTCATAATACTTTATATGAAAACTGGAAAACTGAGTTATAACTATAACCAATATATGGATAGTTCAAAAATAAAAGTAACCTTTGGTTAGAGGAGTGCATGACAAGATTTTTATTTTTTTGGTCAATGTTTATCTTCATAAAGGAGTTCCTTTTGGTCATGTTGAGAATCATACTGTGGTCTACTTAGTTGTCTTAAAATGGGTGTTCTGCATAGTAATTGTATAACAGTGCTTGTAGCCTACAGAGTTGAGAGAGAAGCAATTATAAGTTAGTCAAGTACCTGATACTGAGGGGCAAATCCCATAAAGTAATGATTCAGAGCTTAGTCTCCGGAACTGGACTTTGATGCAAGGTATCTGATCTCCCTGAGCTTCTGTTTCTCATCTGTAGAAAGAGATCTCACGACATTGGAAGGATTAAATGAATTAATACAAAATGCTCTAAAAAGCAAACAGCCAGCATGCTATTGTTGGGGGACAGCCAGTACAGTGGATTCTCATCACAGGCATGCATAAATTGTGGGTATCACTTTTTAACGTTTGGGAAGCCTTGGGGAATCAGAAAAAAGTTTCTTCTTCGCCCAAGGAGATTAATTAATGAATCTGAGCAACTCGATCTACAAATGCTAATTGGGTGAAAATAACAGGAACCACAAAGGCCTCTCCAGATTGAGATAAAAGGCTACTGAGAGGTTTTATCACCAGAATAAACTTTGAAAAGCTTTTGCCTCTCACAGTTCAAGGTGAACATGAAAGTTGCTTTAATTTCATCTGAAAGGAAGGCTGGGATTGGACTAAGCAGCTGTTGATAATAGTTAACATTTAGTAAATGAGCATCTAAATACACACATGCTTATATTTTTTAATACTTATTAAAAATAATATCTTTTTTTAATTAGGCTATTGTAGGCTTGTAGTTATGTTTTGTTAATAGAGGAGGCTTTTTTTTTAATGTAGAAAAGTCAATAAATAGTGTGAAAATACGCTGAAATTCAGTTTTCAAGCCCACATCTCTGGGAAACCAGTCTGCTGGGATCATGCAAGCATTCCTCACGCCCCATGGACACAAGAAAGAACAGGGTTCTCGTGCTAGCCACACACACTGAACCCATGCACCGATGACAAAAGACACGGGCTGCCACAAACTAGGGTCACATTTCTGGCGTGAGAATAGGAAGAGTATGCCCAGTTCCTGCTGCTTCCTTTGCTGAGCTTGCCCTAACAGAACTTGCCTGAAAAAGGTTCAATTGCAGTTACCCACCAGGAAAGTTGTCAGTGAGCTGCCACCCCCTCGCTGTCTCCTGCCTGGCTGGCCAGCCAGGCTTTCTCCTGCTGTTCATCGGAGAATCACCTGGGGGTGGGGGCAACATTTTGCTAGTGTGTTTTTATGTTAAAAAACAAAACTGTAGCCCGGCCGGGCGTGGCTCAGGGGTTGAGCATTGACCTAGGATCCAGGCGATCAGGGTTCGATTCCCGGTCAGGGCACATGCCCAGGTTGTGGGCTCGATCAGTGAATCTCTCATCATTGATGTTTCTATCTCTCTCTCTCTCTCCCTTTCCTTTCCTCTCTCTGGAATCAATAAAGATATATTTAAAAAAAAAACAAAAAACACAAAAAACTAAAACCCATTTATGATAGAAAATCGAGAATTTACATATAAGCAGAAAGAAAAATTCATAATCCTACCACTCAGACATTTTTAAGCCAGGTTTGCATTTTTTATTTTATACTTTTTATCATTATTGCTTTCCCAGCTTTTGAAAGCTGGAAACGTTACAAATGTATATAATGCAGAAAGGAACAGTCCCCATATCCTCAACGACGAGAGATCATAACTGGGGACATTTCTGCTCTTCTTAAGCGGTAGCCCTCCCCTGCCTCTATTGGCTTGTCTTTCTTTTAATACTTGTAGCTAGTTTTACCGAACTGGATTTTTCCTTTTAAACTTTTTTCCTTTCCTTGGCTTCAGCCTCTGCAAACTTTTTTATTTTTTATTTTTGGATAGAGAATTTTGAACATGCACAAAAGGAGACAGAAGCGTATAATGAAACCCCTTGTTCCCATCACCCAGCCCCGGTATCCCTGAACTGTGGCCAGTCCTCCCCATTCACACCCACCCCCTGCCCAGCCCTTATTACTTGGATCTGCTAACTTTTTAACTACCTTTAAGGGTCCTTCTCGGCCCCTCTGACTTCACTCCTTTTGGAAATGAGAAAGGACCAAATGCCCGCCCTCCTCGTGAATGTGAGCCCGTGCTCAGCTCTGTCCCAGGCCTGACCGGGTGACCTGGGCTTTCCCCGCTCGCTGTGAAACTCCCGGAAACTCCCCGGCTAGGGCGCGCCAGCTGCACATGTGCGGCTCCTCGTTCCGTTCCTGTTAATGAAGGGGGCTATTGCTCAAATCATTTGGAAGGGGAAACGTGGAACTTACTACCTGGGTGTTCCTCTTCCATGCTGTTCATATAAATTTAAACTCAGATTCCTGAGAATTAGATTGAACATGACAAAAATTGCTGTGTGGGCAGTTTAGTTGAGTACTTGCAGATTGATAGAGCCCTTTGTAATAATGAAGGAAAAAGGTTCTCTGAGCTGTTCAGTTCCAGAAGGTGAGCTCACCAGTTAAGGGGTTTGCAGCTAAAGGTCCTCATCAACCTTTTGTGGATGGCAAAATAAAATTTTAAAGGCAGTTTGCAGACTTTTTAATCCTGCTTTCAGAAGAACCTGAGGACTCACCTTATACAGCCCCCTCCTCATGGGTACGTTGCTTTGCATTCAGATTTATTTGTCCCAGAAGTTTTTCTACTTTGACTCCTTTTAAGTTTATGAAATATCCTCAAACCATCACCACGTCATGGCCAGGGAGTGCTGCCATGGCTTGCTGTACCGGTGGTCAGCTTTTGTGTTTGATTGCATAACCAAATACCACACAGAACTGGAAGACGTCAGAGTTTCAGTTGTCCCTCTCACCTAGCAACCCAATCATTGTTTCCACCAAAGTCGGGGAATTTGCTTACTCCAACTAAAAGATGGAGTTTGTCATGTGGTCACAAGGTGATTGCAGCCCAGTTGATTCTCAGCTATGGAGTCTGGCTCTAAAATTCAGTGGGACCAAACTAAGACCAGGGCTTGAACAAATCCTGGCTGGATGTGCTGCCTAAGTGAGGCCTGTCACAGCTGGGAACATCTGGACAGCAGAAAGTCCCGTTCTCCCGGTTCTCCCCAGTAGGTTACCCTTTCTGAGCTTCCAGATGCTGTTTTTTCTCTCTCTAAGGCTCATGTTGCTGGGGGTCAAGAAGGTGATCGAAGCAAGTCAGTTATGTCGCGTTGCATGAGCTGGGTGGGAACGGGTCTGCAGGGTGGGAAGTCCCACTTCGGTTGTATCTGTCAGTGTGTCTGTGAGGTTTTGCTTCCTTGCATCATTTACCTTTGTTCACCAAATGCATTACTTCACCGAAGAATTCATTCAGTTTGTTTGCCTGTCACCGCCGTTCCCAAGAGAGAGCAGTCATCTTCAGGCTCATGGTTTTCAGGTCAGGGTGGCCTGAGCCTGCATCAGTAGAGCCTCGGTGTGCAGAGTAAGGGAGGTGGCAGCACACTTAGTGTCACCTCGCCGCTGAAAACTCTCCAGTGCTTTCTCATTGCACGGGAAATAAAGTCTAAGTGCTTCATCTTCCCCTGGGCGCCTTGTCTCTCCTTGAGCCCCACCTACTTCAGTGGCCTCCTGCCCTCTGCTCTCCCGTCTTTCCCGTCGTCTTCTATTCTCGGACACCCCGAGCTTGCTCCCCGCTTTGCTCTGGTTCTCCTCCTGCTGGGATGCTCCCCTTTCTGCCGTCATCTGGGCAACATGCATCTCAGCTTATTTCTCAGAGAAACCTTTCTTAACAGTGTGAGGCGGACCCAGACATTCTCATCACCTCACCCTGTTTTATTTTCTTTAAAGTCCTTTTTACTATCTTAAGCAATCTTATCACTTAATTGTTTGCTTACTGTCTTCCTCTCCCCCACTAGAATGTGAGCTCCACAAGGGAAGGGACCTTGTCCTGTTGACTTGTATGTCCCCAGTGCCTACGAAAGTACCTGCTGAATAGTGGGTGCTTACTAAGTATTTGCTGAATGGATGATTGAATGAATGAAGGCTGTCATTAGTAACACATTTGAAGGAGATGGTGAGGATTATGAGGTGACTCAGAGCCAAGCCATGTGGGAATTTAGCCTGAAGGAGAGAAGTTCCAGGAGGCCACATGCTGTCAAAATGTTACAAACTGGTGCTTCCCTAAAAGCAGAGCCCAGCCCTTCAGGAAGAGGTCTGCCCCTTCACTCACTTCTCTCAGCCAGGTTGATGTCCTCTGAGGAGATGGGCTTGTTCTGGGCAACCCCACAAGGTGCAACTGCACCAACAAGTGGAAACCTAGGAAGATGGATTTTGACTTCAAAGGGAGAACTTTTTATTGTTGCTCTCTGAGGATAGAGTGGACTCTGCTGAGAAGTAGTGATTTCTAAGCCAACCGAGGTCTGCAAGACTAGGTTGGATGCCCTCTGGGAGGACCAGGTATGGGGACCGCAGGCTTATACTGGAGGGTGGCGGAGATTTGTGTTGGAAAGAGTACTGTCTTCACTGTGGAGAGTGGGTTTGAGAACTGGCAGGAGAGCCACGAAGAGGTTGATGTTCCTTCAGAGAAACGATGGTGGCCTAGACAAGGTAGGGGTGGTGTGCAGAGGAGAGAGGGCAGACTTGAGAGGCGTTGAGAGGTAGAATTCAGAGCGCTTGGTGGATGTGGGTGGAGGCAGCCCAGGCTTCCTCTAGGTTCGGGCAGCGATGCTTCAGTGGAGGTGATAGCACTTTCTGGGTGGAGAACACAGGAAAAGAAAAGGTCCTGGGGGTGGGGACTTTTGGAGGTATGAGTGTGATGTGCCTGTGGGACAGCTAAGTGGCAGTTCCCAGCAGACCCTTGTGTATGTCAGCCTGGAGCTCTGAGACATCTGGGCTGGTGGCACAGGATGAGGGGATGGAAGCACAGAGATGAAGCTTGAACTCTGGGAGTGGATGAGACTGTCCAGGGAGAGAGCAGAATGGGAGGAGAAGGCGGCCCCGGGCAGAGCTTGGAGGCAGGTGTACACGGAAAGGACACGAAAGGAAGAGGAGCCTGAGAAGGAGCAGCTGCCATGTTGGACACCCAGAGTGGGGCCTGTAGCCAAAGGAAGAGGGTCTCCATGAGGGAGAAATCACCAGGCCTCAGGTGCTCTCTAAGGTCAGGCCTAGTCAGGCCTGAAAAGGTTTGAATTTAGTGACACAAAGGCCATTAGTGATCTGGACAAATGCAGTTATTTTTGCTGGTGAAATACACTTAGCAGCATTGTTCCCCTACACTCTGGATTAAAAGGAGTGTCCTACTGGAGTGTCCTCAAGAAGAGCCTCTGTCACCACCGTCCAGTCTCAGCAGTGGGTAAAGGTGAGATTAAGTGACTCGGGTGTGGAAGGCCCTGGTCTCACTCCTGGCAAGGCAGGGGGAGCCTGGTATTCCCACTTGTATTCCCACAGTTACCCTGCCACCGCTAAAGATGACTGTAAGCTAGAAATTTAGAATGGGTTTGTTGGATCTCAAGGGCTTATAATTAAGTAGAACTAGAGTTGATTGCTTAGTGGTTGCTCTAGAATCAGGTCCTGCTACAAGTGGCCAAGGAGATCATATTGGGAACCAAAAGAGCCTCCGGGATGTGGCTGTGAACAAGGCTGGGAAAAGTCCCTGACCAAACTTCTGAGTCCACAGCAAGAATGTGGCTTCTATGGAATCATAAGAGAGAGGGAAGTATTTCCAGCTGTGGTCCACTGAGACGAAAAATTGGGTTGGGTCATGTCCTGGAGTGATAGTGACAGTGGCAGGGTGAGAGGTGGTAATAAAAGGAGCTAAGGCTCAGAGTCTGGCCTGGTTTTGAATCCAGGGTTCATTACTTACCAGCCAGGTAAACTTGGACAAGGACTTGGAACCTCCCTGAACCTCAGATGATTCGTCTGTGAAATATGGCTCACATGGCTGTTGCCAAAGCTACGAAGGAGACAGTAAACAAATGGTCACTGCTGCTGTCCTTGTTATCATTGTTGTGATCATCGTTGTCAACATTATGTCATTATAAATTATAAAACACTTTACATGTTCTCACTGAAGTAAAAACATATTCCAGCTCAGCTTGCTCCCATGCAGTGAGGTTTTGCAGCCTTCTTCTTTCATAGCACTAGTGACATTATATTGTCACCACATTGGTGTATCTGCCAACCCTGTTAGGCTGTGAGCCCTTTAACGAAGGGATTGCCTCTTATGGAGGTCCTGCCCTGAAACACAGTAGGGCTCTGTTTCTGAGTGTCATGGTCACGGTCTGTGTAAGGCATTGCTTTCTCGCCACCAGAGAGGTTCAGAAGTAGGGCAGTGGCTTCAAAATGTGAGCTCCACCCCCAGGGGCCACCTGGCAGAGACCCTGCTTTAGGTTGTTAGTGTTTTAATTCCATGAAGCAGTTCTGAAGTGCTCTCAGATGGACCCCAAGCAGGGTTAGCAGCTATGGCTGGCCTTGGGGACTCCTCCCCCTGCTTCCAAAGCTCTTCAGAGCTCACAGGACTCACCTTGGCCCCACGAGTTGAAAATGTTTTAATGTAAAGAATACTTTCATCTGGAAGATGGTATTTTTTAAAACATCAAATTTGTCCTAAATGTTTTGGTGGCATATATTATATAAGCTTTTGGATTTATATTTTCTCTTTCATAGAATAAAAACTACGGTATAACTACCTCAAGAGTTCTGCAAATTCACATTATGTAAATATGTGTAATAAAGTGTTTACTTAGGGTTTCCATAAAAAATGTCCAAAGGAGAGAATAAGACAGCTTCTCTGCTGGTTTTAGAGGCTCTGCTGGGAATTCGGAGTGAAATTTAAGCCTCTCAAATATGTTTTGATTGGCTTCCTTCATGTTTTATCTCCTGTAATGAACTCTTTATCAGTTTGTCAATTTTAACTAAGGACAGAAAGTTCATGTGTAGTAACAACACACAGACTAAAGTTAAAGTTATGGTTTATATCATGATGTAATAATCCTCTCTTTTCCTTTAGTCAATATTTACCTGTGAGGCCAATATATTATAATTCTGACTTCAAAAGACGACACTTTATTTTACCTTCTTCAAGTGTTGGTTTTAGATACTTGTAATATCAAAATGGGAAGTTGAGCCGTCTGAAACTCTTGGCCATGTTCTCGTGGGGTTGAGTTCCTCGATCATCACAGGGCAGGCTTCACTGTTCCCCGTGGCCCAACAACACAGCTGCGTGGCTCTCAGAAGGAGGCCTGAACTCTGAGCCACACTGCTTTCTCTCAGCCTTCCAGACAGCCCCCTCTCCTCTGTAGGAGACTGGTCTGTTATCCCACAGCAGCCAGGATCTCTTAGATGGACTTAGCTTTTCCCTAATGCATTAATGTTACAGACTGGCCGGGAGAGCCCAGTGAGTGCCTAGTGGGAGGGTGGTCTCGGAGTGTGAGGCAGAAGAATGGGGAATCTTAAATGCTTTTCCTCCCCTGAACCCCTTATTTTAACTACCTCATATTTAAACATTTTTCCACTTTAAAAACTGAGGAAGAATCACCCCCCAGTGAAGAAGGGCTAGGAGGACAACAAATAGCTACAAGATTTGCAGGTAGATGTGGTACCTTAGGGTAGACTACGCAGGTAACCAGAGGCGCAAGTGGCGCGATGTTAGCAAACTCTCTGAGTCAGCTTGGGCATCAGGCAGGATCCATTCAGTGAATCGTCAAGGCCCAAAGGAAACTGATTGACTCATGAACTGCCAAGTCCACAGGTAGGCTAGTTACAAGTTCAGCTGGATCCTGGAGTTCAAATGAGGTCATCGTGATATCTCCCTTTATTTCTTAGACCTGTTGTTTATTATATCAGCATGATTATGTGGCAAAGATGTTTCCTGGCAGTTCCAGACTTTCAGTGGTCCTCACTGCCTCTGGAATCCTTAGAGAGACCCTTTTCCTGAAGTCCATATCAGTGCCTGAAAACAGACTCAGAATAGATGAACTTGAGCCACATGCCTGTGCCTAGACCAGTAACTGAACAGGGATGGGTTCTAATAGAATTACGTCAAACATATGTTTAAATTTAAGCAAATTCACCTTTGTGCTCATATCAACATGCTTCTGTCTGCCCATGATGCCCTCTTCTACACACTTATTTTACATGTGTACCCTTTTTTCATGTTCTCTTCATTTTGTGCATGTTCATATATATATAGAGAGAGAGAAGTGTATATGTGTGTGTATAATTACATGTACTATTTGATAGATGATATTACAAGTATAGGAAGTTCAAGAGTAAATCTTAAGTGTATAACCTCCCTGGCCCCCATCCCAGCTTTAGGTGCAGTTCCATTGGCCCAAATCACCTGACCATCTCTAGTGGAACTGATAGGGAAGGCAGGGCCCATTGGAAACAGCTCCAGCAGCAAGGGAGGAGGCAGTTCCAAAAAGGAAACAAGTAGGGTCTTTTTCCAGAAGGGAAAAAGCAACAGGCAAACCAACTATTGATTTACTCACCCAACAGGCGTTATTGAGTGCCCACTATGTGTCAGGCATTCTTCTGGCAGTGGGCCTACCACAGTGAACTGTACACAAAAGGCACTACCTTGCCGGAGCTTACCCTGTAGGGAGAGAGACAGACATTGCAGTACCTCAGTGCAGAGATGCTGCGATGCCTGGTAGTGATGAGACCTTTGAAGAAAGGCCATGGCGAGCGCCTCCAGTTCTGGATTAGGTGCTTTAACAGGGCGGAGAATCTCTTCTTGTTCTGGGATTCTCTTCAGTTGGCCCTTATATGGTAAGAAGGATTTTAATAGGCAAGTCCTATTGAGGTTATCCCAAATGTAAGAAAAAGCACGAGCCAAGCCAGCATGAGTGGGATGAAGTAAGACACATTCTGGGGATGGGCAGAGGTTCCTATGACCGCCGCGTGCAGAGCGTGTGGAGGATGGGGTCATAAGGCTGCGTGGCCGATCAGTGAGGCCATGCAAGGACCTGAGTAGCGGGCTCGGGCGTGGCATCACCAGGTCCATGGTTGAGAAGATGACTAGCCACAGTATGGAAGGCTGGGTGGGAGGCGCTTGAGTCAAGGCGAAGGCAGCTGTAGGGCTGAATGCAGGCTGTGGCCAGACGGACAGGAAGCTAGAGCTTTCAGAGGCAGGGTTTGGGGAGCAGCTTGCTTCTAGTGACCTAAAAGGATTGTTCGTCATCCAGCATAATTCATCTTTTGCAAGACTGCTGATGTTTCCTCAAAGACAGGAAGCCTTTAGAACTGGGAAACACTTTGTGAAGTTGGTTACTGTTGTAAAAAATGTCATCAAGTAACAACAGTGAAGTTACGGGGGTAGATGGAGTGCCCATCGAAACCCGGAAGGGCCGCCTGTGGTCTCTGAGAGTGACTTCTTGGGAAGAGCTCCAGGAGGGATCACCATTGCCTTCCAGACCAGGCTGATGGACCTTCTTGTGCCTCAACAGGTGACATCTATGAAGTGGGAGTTCACATCGCTGACGTCAGTTACTTTGTTCCCGAGGGCTCTGAATTGGATCAAGTGGCTGCTCAGAGAGCTACAAGTGTCTACTTGGTTCAGAAGGTAAAAATCAGTCACCAGTTGAAAATGTGCTTCTATTTAGTCTTCCCTTCTTTTTTTCCCCCGTTTTTACTTCTCTTTAAACAAAAAAATTCCTGAGTAACAGCAACCTTGTCTGAACATCTTTTCTTACATCTAATAAGGTCTTTAAAAAAAAAACCTTTTCCCTGGAAAAATGCTTGCCCTCTATTATCGCATGTTTTCCTGTTAGCCCCTTATATGTTCAAAAGGAACCAAAATGAAGAGATACCAAGGCAAGACACAGGTGTTCATCTCCAGCCTTCATACCTGTTCTGCCGTGTAAGTGATGCAGACAGGCAGGCAGCTTCAGAAGAAATGAGGATCAATAACTGCTTGCAGACTGTTGTTCCAAAGCAGGGCTCAGCGAACTCAGCCCACGGCAGCCAGTTTCTATAAAGTTTTATTGTAACACAGTCACATGCATTCACTTCTGTCATATCTATGGAGCAGCTGTACTATAGGAGAATGGAGTGAAGGGTTACTACTGACCTTTTAAGGAAAAGCTTTGACCCCTGTTCTAAAGGGTGGGGCTCCTCTGCCCCTGCCCTGCCCTTTCCAAGATAACCTGGAGTCTCAGAAATGGAAAAGCAAAGGGAGCCACGGAGTAGTCTGGGTATTTCCTCCTGGTGAGGCCCTGAGTCTGTAGACCTCCTTTAACAAGTAGGCAGTGGACACCAGTGTCTGCCGGTACTGCCCTGGGCCCTGGGGACAGTGATGGTTAAAGGACCATACGTGAGTTATTTCCGCTCCCTTCTGGGAGCTCATGAATTCTTCAGGTTTCTTTCTCCCCCTTTTCACACTCTGTTCATCTGCTTATTGTGGTCGTCTTACGTCTTTGGCTGTATCATGACTTTCACTTCCTACTTAGCTTCCTTAAATCCCATGGCCCAGTTTTGGATTGGTACCTGTACTAGCTTGAACCTTCCCTCCTCCCATGCCCTCAGGACATGACTTCTGGTGTTTGCTTTTTGAATGCACTGAGGTCCTCACCCCCCCACACACACACACACACAGGTACATGGGAGTTGGCATCCTTTTACTGGCACCATCTCTCAGGGGCAAGAAACCATCCCAGGTCCCAAACCTGTTCCGTTCTGGGAACTTCCAAATGTCCTCACCTAGGGAGGGGATACAGCAGCCCAGTCTCCCTCCACTGTCTAATCTGATTGGCAGCTCCCATTGCCAGCACACCTATGTGCCCACACAGCTGGCCAAGGAAAAACCAGGCACTAAGCACCACTCAGAAGCATCATGTCCTGGTAGGCCACTGTGCTTCTGGCTACTGCCTCTCTAACTCCTGGGGAAATTCACCATGCTGCCAGCTCCAAATAGAAGTATTTAGATGGGTACGAAGCTATAGGTTTGAGAAAACCACCCACATAAGGGTTCTGAAGAGGCTCTAGAAAGCCCTGACCTTCATGGATATCGTGGTACAAACATTGAGATGCATCTATAGGACGGCATTCTCTTCTCTTAGTTATTGTTGACTTCTGTTCACTATCACTCCTTCTTCACTGTGGAGCCCACTTCTGCTAGGACTTCTGCAGTATCAACATGGCCATTGCGGAAAGTTCCCATCCGCTCCCACTGACCCAAGACCTCCTATAGCCCTGCTCTGGTGCACAGGATTAGAGCACCTCCCACCTCAGCCCTAGTGGGCAGCATAGTGACATGGGGAAGATGGACTTCTGGACATACCTCTGGCAGGTCCAGTAAACCTAATGTCACTTGACCTGTGAGTGCCCTAGCCATGTGCTAGCAATGCATGGACTACATTTACTATAACCCCACGTCGGAGACTTCTCATCCACATCCCTTGCCGGAAACTGCTGGGCCTCTTAGGGAAGGGAGATGAGACTCCAAAATCACTTTCATCTACAAAAACTAGAATTTATGATGGGAAGAGAGAGCGAAGTGGCAGTCTCTCCAGAGACCACATAAGGTGAATAAATGGGAAATGTTCTGTCCACATAGAAAAGGTTAACTCTGCTCTTCAAATTCAAATGCTTATGCATTTTAGTCCTAGTGAGAGGTGCTTCCTTTAAGCAGGTGTCTTTCTCTTATCTAGCTGCTGTGTTCTCCTTCCATAACCAGGAATTTTGTTTCAAAATCAGAAAATGATGAAACAAAATTGGGTTAAATAACTAAGCATGTTTTCTTTTCTGTTCTCTTTGCTTTGGTTTTGTGATCATCACAGTTCTAGAATTTCGCATTGGGACTCCTAAGCTTTGCGAATGGGAGCTGGGTGGAGGAAGGGCCCTCGTGCCTCTGAGTGGCTGCGGGCTCCTGCCGCCCGGCACTGCCCCCAGCTTGGCAGAAGCAAGTGGCGCCGGCCCACAACCTTGGACAGCAGTGGCTGTTCCTCCGGATTCCTTGGAACCACAGTTCTGACCTTTCTTCCTACTCGTTTTTGTTTCTTAAAGGACTGTGTCCAGGAACTTTTCTGCTGTTTTCACTTTACTTTGCCTATAAAGGTCTTCAAAGCTGGACGAGCTGCTTTCCTCCTCCTTAGATCCTCTGTGCGCTCATTTGGCGGAATCATGTCCCAGTTCCACCAGCTAGGGGAGGAGTGTGTGGTGGGGACAGGGGTGCTGGCTATTTCCCACCTGGAAGGTAGTGGCCTGATGCTGTTCATTCAGTTCTGCTGGCCTGTGAGTGACTGATGTCAGGTTGCAGTTTAAGATCGACTCAGGGACCCTGCCATAGGTCAGGACAGCATACAGCGCGGAGGTCTGTGGGCCAAACACCGTCTCACTGTCCGCTACATGAAATTCTTCCTGTTGGGATTTTATTTTCAGAAATAAATATTTGGTTACTCTTGTTAACACTAGGGTATACCCAGGAGGAAAGATAAATTTAAAAATTGTCCATTTGAATCCTTTGAAAAACCACCTTTTTTGACAAAAGATAGATAGCTGTTAGGATAGGGACTAGTGGTTTGCCCTGACTTGGGCCTGTCCTCAGAAGGACATACCATCTACCCAGTCACTCTCTCCCACTGTCTTCTCTGAGAAGAAAATACAATGTAATTGTAAAACTTAAGGTAATTTTTTTAATAAGTGAATTGGGTTTTAAAAGTAAAAGAAAACCTAAACAGTTGAAACCTAAACTGAAAATTTCTGCCTATTGGCCCAAGCACTTGTGTTATTTTAGGTGTGAAACAGCTCAAATGAAAGTTCGCCCATAAATCTCTACGATATTTTATTGGTACTGCTTTATAATAGAGATCAAAGATCGGGATTGGAAGCCCGTCCTCATGTGGAGGCCAAAGAGTTTTAAGATGTTCCTTTCTGACCCCAGCAGGTTGTCAGAATGTTGATGCTTTGTTAATGTCAAACTGTGCAACACAGACTTGATCAGATGTGGGGTTCATGGAAGTGGTGATGTGAAAAAGAAAACTCTTTAAACAGCGATGCTGCTGGCAAGTGAGCGATTTCCGTCCTTCGCGTTGTTTGCGCGTGCGAGTGGGAAGCTAGCTGAGTGCACCTTACTGCTCAAACCTCGAAGTCCTGAGAGGAAGGGAGAAAGCTCGTCAAGTGCTCAGGCTCAGGCCGCCAATGGGCACTGAGGGCGCGAGGAGGCCTGGAAGCCAGCGGTGGCCTGAGCCGAGGGGGCAGAAGAGGCCTCTGAAGCCCCTCCCTGCGCTAGGGAACCCCAGTGGGTTGTTGACAGCTGGCCCCTTTGTCGCTGCTAGGCCCTCCCATTCCTCCTTGCCTAGCTGATTGATTCTTCCCCTCTGTGGCCCTTTCTGTTGGTCACAGGGCTGTCCTGGCTAACCCGTTGCTGAACTTGGCCAGCCTGCCCGCTGTGGCTTTAGCAGATGTTTCTGCTCTCTGAGGCTAATATAAGATTTTATAGTCTCGTTGGTACCCCCACCCAGCTGCCTTGGGCAGTGGTGTATTTACCTAAATGATCAGTTTCTCTCAGCCCTCTTAAGCCCTAGTCCAGAATGCTTAGAAAGTCTGTGTCCTATCCTCACTGTCCCTTTTTAACCATGACCAGCTTTTAAGCTCTACCCTGGCCCGATTTTGATCCTGGCTCTGAAACGTGCTTAAGAACACTTAACACCTTCTAAGCCCCTCCCTTTCCTGCTTCCTATTAGTCTTCACCCAGTTAGCATTTATCAAGTACCAGCTGTGTGCCAGGTGCCAGGCATATAAAGATGGCAGAGGTGCTGATCTTGCCCTGGGAAGTCAAGGAGGTGGGCATGTAAAAGCAACTGCAGTGCACTGGGCTGCCTGTACCCCAAGGTGAGGAAGTGCTGTAGAGGAGAGGAGCCTCCGTAATAGCCACAAAAGCATCATAAAGCAGTTGATTTTTGAACAGTGCTTCACATTGTGAGCAGAAAACTTCTAGGAAGACACAGTGGATGGAGAGGGCATTCCAGGCCCCGGCTGGGAAAAGCATGGAACTTTTCCAGGAACAGTATTAGTGTGGAATTGTTGGGTGGGAGCTGCATGCCCAGGGGTGCAGGGGCCCCTCGGGGAGAATGTGCAGAGAATGGAAAGCAGAGCCCATGGCGGGGGAGCACCGACACTGAGGGGGCCAAGCGGAGGGGAGGAGGCCACTGAGGTCCGGCACAGAGAAGCGCCTGAGAGCGTCCGCTACTCTGTGTTTCAAAAAATACATGCGCCTATAATATGGAATGTTTTACTTGGCACGTAGTCATTGATGTGTGCACAGAAAAGAGACGAAAGTTCTGCACCGGCATGTTACCATTGCTTATCCAACCCATGGGGCCTCAACATTTTTGCATTCTCATGTTTTTGTTTGTTATTACCTAGAATTTCTACAATGAGCATGTAATTTTTGCAATTTAAAAATGTCATATTAGCTTGAGAAGTGAAAGGAAGGTGAAAATGAAACTAGGAAGCATGGACTGTTTGAGAACCTCACCTGAGAAGTGAGGGGGCCCAGAAGTGAAGTGAAGGAGGAGAGCTAGACGAGGGGAGTGTCATCTGCTGTTCTTGAGATTGGGAGAGCGGTCTGTAGTTACGGTCCTCGGGGAGGGTAGGACACCGGGGGAGCAGGTAGCAGACTGAGAGGAGCGTTGGCGGGAGGGGTGGATCAAATGCCCAGACAGGCCAGGCTTTGGGCAGGGGGACACTGTGAGGTGTCAGGGAATCGAGGCACTCAGGTGAAGTTGGAAGGGTAGAGCCTGGGGAGACTGGCCGAAGGAAAGGGCTGGGAGGATGCTCGGGAGCAGACGAGTCTGACGTTCTCACTTCCTCTGGGAAGAAGAGCTGAGGTTTTGTGCTGAGAATGAGGGAGAAGGCAACTGGGCAGGAGGTCTGAGGAGAAGAATGAAGTTTTGGAATAGAGTCTGAGGGGCACAGAGGAAGAAACTAACCCACGATGAGTGAAAGGACTGCTGGCCCCTGCTGGCTGGGAGCTGAGTGAGCTGGTTCGGTGGCACACCTGCGCACGGCCCAGTGTTACCTCCGTCCCCACTCGGCTATGCATGGCAGAAGCAGGAAAGGCAGGATGTAAACTTGATCGTGGCTTTGTAGACTTGAAACAGTGAACATGAGAAAGCTTGAGAACTTTAAAGAACTATCCACATGGTCCATGCTGAGTAGCGAAGCTGATGAGGACAAGGCAGGACTCAACTGTGGACAACTCTGCAGGCGTCAGGGATGCATAAGTGTCTGCACAATGCTAATGACAGCCAGCAGTTTCTCAGCTCCTGGAGAGACATTTCTTCTCTTACGTCTCACCCCCTGCCCCAAGCCTCTCCAGGTACCATGACATCTCACGCAGCCATGAGTGTGTGTGGGCCGCTGTGCTGTTGTCCAGGTGGATCTTCCCTGAAGTAGTAGGACTATGTTTGCAGAAGCTTATCAGGAGCAACTGTCTGTCTCCTAGTCCCACCTCCCACGGGGATCCCTACTGTGCTTTGGACTTGGACTTGACACAGTGCCATGTGTCATGGAGCTCATGCCCAGTGACCCCAGCAGAAGTCAAGCCCAATTTATGAGAGGCTGTGACATGCCAAACCACAGATGTGATTGTGGTTCATTCATTTTCCTTTCAAAGGCAAAGAAATAACCATTTATTTACAAAACTATGTGGACATAAAGACGGTTTTCTCTGAATTCCATCTGAATTCTGCCCTAAGATCTAGTGAAAATTTCTTATAAGGAATACTCTTTAAAATGTAAAGATAATATACTACCTGAAAAGTTTTAATGTTTAGCTTCTTCCTGAGCCTCACTGAGGCTCTTTGGTATCACATTGCAGTGCAAATGCTAAAATATTGTCTTCTGTGTAAGATACAGGAGACCAAGCAGTGCTTGTAGATAACCTGGGCAGCCGCTGTGTGTGCCCATCGTTTGAGGGGAGAGTAGCCAAAACAGTTTATCTTATACATAAAATACTAGCTGCCTGTGAAAATCTTTTGTAAAGATGGTTCAGTAGAAGTCTACTGTGTATTTCATAAAATCTTTTATGTGATGCAGTAAACAGTAAACAGAAAAAATAGGGGATTCATTTCCTGGGCAAAAGTCAGTCATTCATTTGCCAACCAGAAGTGCCTGCTCTGTGCCAGGTGCTAGATAGAGAGGCAGGAACAGGAGCTAGTTCTCATTCCTGAAGACGGCGTGGCCTTGTGGAGGGAAAGGCGCCTCCAGAGGCGATTAGGATGAGGGTGTTAGAGCTGTGGAAGTACCATGGAAGAGCAGGAAGGATGGCGTGACGACGCTCAGGACTGCAAGTACACAGAACACAGTGCACGCTCCGCCTGGGGGAATCTCTGTAGTCCCTTCAGAGATGGTGATGAGCCAAATCTTAAAGGATGTGCACAAGTTGACCATGTGTAAAACATCCGTACAGGGGTTCCAGAAAGAGGGAACCAGAGCTAGAGCAGTGCGCAGGCCTGGCAGGTGACAGGTGCGCAGTGAGCAGGCCAGTGTGGCTCTTTGGGGTGCAGGAGGGGAGCACCAGAGCAAAGGCTGGGGAGAAGGCTGAGCCAGGTGACCAAAGACCAGGTGGACCGTTGGACGGCCAGCGAGCAGACTTTTATTGGGCATCTTCAATATTGTTTTACTAATAAGAAAGCGGAGACTCAGGGAGCTAGACTAGCATGCCCACTGTTCGCAGGAAGTGGTGGGCCCCAGGTTAGACCCCTCAGAGCCTTTGCTCCTTTTTCTGATTGTGCTGGTGATGAGTGAACTCTGTTGGTTTTTAGACAGTTTGCCTTTTTGCAAATAAAATCTTAACCCCAATCTCCAATATTTAGCATTACATGAACAGATATGGTTGTGTTCATTAACATAACTTTCTTCCATATTTAAATGTATGGCACTTCAGAAATGAATTAATAAAAACAGTGGCTTTCTTTTTTTTTAATGCTCACCCGAGGATATTTTTTCCATTGCTTTTCAGAGAGAGTGGAAGGGGAGAGAGAGACATCAGTGTGAGAGAAACACATCAATTGGTTGCCTCCTGCATGCTCCCCGTCCAGCACCTGGGATCGAGCCTGCAACCGAGGCACATGCCCTTGACCAGAATCGAACCTGGGGCCCTTCAGTCTGTGGGGCAACACTCCAACCATTGAGCTAAACCGGCCAGGGCAATAGTGCTTTCTTTTTAATAAGCTCTTTTATTTTGGAATAATTTTAGATTTACAGAGAAGTTGCAATGACAGGACAGAGGGGTCCCACACCCAACCCCCGCATGGTTATCACCTTCACATTACCATGTACATTTGCTATAACTCAGAAGCTGACATCAGAACATTACTATTAACTAAAATCCACACTGTATTTGGATTTCACTAGTTTTTCCACTAACATCTTCTTTCTGTTCCAAGTCCAGCCCAGGGTACCACATTGCATTTAGCTGCAGTGACTTTCTTTTGACAAACACTGACACGTGAAGTCAGGAGTTAAGTTACATTCTCTGATGCTCATTTTTGTGATTCACAGTCAGATACTGCCTCGCACACTTAGAAGAAATCCTAACTATCTGTAAAGGTATTGAGCCCTGGACTAGAAGCCTGCAGGGCGAGCAGCCTGCTACCAAAATACAGTTGGTATAATTATCTGATAATGCAGCCCGGAGAAGAATCTAAGAATGTACCCCACAAACTCGATTTAGCCCGTCTTACTCAGTTTGGGCACTCATACAGTGTACCATAGACGGGGCTTACACAACACACACTTATTCTTTCACAGTTCCGGAAGCTAGAAGTCCCAGAAGAAGGTGCCAGCCAATTTGGTTCCTACGGAGGACTCTTCCTGGCTTATAGACAGCATTGTCCTCACTTGGCCTTTTTGGTGTGTGCAGGGCAGGGAGGAGGTTATCTCTTTCTCTAGGACCAGGGACCCACCCTTATGACCTCCTTTAACCTTGATTACCTCCTGAAGTCCTCACCTCCAAATACAGACAAATTGAGGGTTACGGCTTCAACATGAAGGCGGGAGCATAGTCCAAAGGCTGAACTTATGTAAAGTCTCTGCAATTCAATCGTGACACAGTGGTACTGAAACTTTCTCCGTTTTGTTCATGCTTGAGTCTAGAGCTTCAGTTTTAGTGTATAGTAAAACGTAGTTGTTTTTCATTCCTCTAATATATTTTTTCCCTGTTACCAGTTCTTCTTGCCTTTCAGTCCACATTCCTATTTGACCTTAGAGGCTCATGAAAAAGTGTCATGTAGTGTGGTCTTTCTCATAGTCTTTGGCGAATGAGCTTCCTCCATCTTCAGCTCTCTCTGGAAGCTCAAGCTCTTCACCAAAACTCTGCTGCCTGGGCTGTTTCTAAGCCTGTGTAAGCTCCTGTGGATTGGAGAAAGGTGCTCATGGGCCTGTTCTCTGTTTGCAGGTAGTCCCCATGCTTCCCAGGGCACTGTGTGAGGAGCTGTGCAGCCTCAATCCCATGACCGACAAACTGACCTTCTCCGTGATCTGGATGCTGACTTCAGAGGGCAAGGTAACAACTTACACTGTGTCCATTCCATTCAGTGAGTCCCTGTTAAGCCCACACAGTATGCCTAGCACTGGGCTAGAGTCCCACGATGGTAGGTAGAGGCAATATAGGGGCAGCCACCATAGAGAACATGTAAGATCTTCCGCCTCTGAGAAGCTGCCAGTCCATTTAAAAGGCAAGACTGGCCATAAGGTTTCAGGAATGAGTTGCTTGTTTCTTGTCTATTATCAAGTGAAGGAAGCAATTGTATAAGCAAAGTCACATGGGGAGGCTTAATGCAGCAGATGGTGCGTAAGTGAGAGTGACTGTGGATTGGCCATGGCAGGACGCGCAGCCTGAGCTGCAGTGAGGACAGCAGGCCCTGTTCAAGGAAAGGGTGGCGACTTTGGTAGGTGGGGTGGAAGCAAACTATGGGGTGCCACAAATGTCAGTCACTAGTGAATTGTCGGGGTTGAGGTTCCTCTGAAGCGTCATGAGAAAGGTACTTTTAGAAAGATTGGTGCTGCATCGTTGTGCAGGATGACCTGGTGGTTTAAAGATGAGTTAAATTTGCACAGGGTAGTGCCATCATTAAGGCGAAGGTGATGAAACCAGATAGGTGAAGAATGCCAGCAAGCATTCCCCAAATAGGAGAAAAAATGAGATGGATAAATGAACGGTGGCTCTGGGAAAAACTAGTTCCCTCCCCCAAACAGAAACAACTCTACACGCTCAAAAATAGGGTAATGATTAAGCAAGCTGCGTTCTGACTCAATGAATGTTATGCAGTTACTAAAGCTGTTACAAAGACCATGTAAGAACATGGTAAATGTGTATGCTGTAAAATTAAATGAAAGAAGAAAAAGATATTTAATTATAAAGAGGTTCCAAATAAAGATGGAGGATCCAATACCCACACTTGCTTTCATTCCCTCCCAAAACCTCACTAAAACAACAGTGAAGAGATTTTTTTAAAAGACATAAACCCACAAGGACAAAGAGAATGGGAGAGGAGACAACGGCAACAAAATTTTGGAAGCTGGGAAGCAGATGGATGAGTGGTAACTGACTTAGCAGTCCTGAGAAAGCTGAATCCTGTGCCAGCAACAGAGAAAGCCAAGAAACAACCCCATTTCCACAGCAGAACCCTGAAGTTCAGAGTCTGACAGTTCCAGGTAGCTCTGTAAAGTGGGAGAGAGTGGGTGAAGAGAAGACTAACACTATTGATTGAAAGTTTATTTAAAGGATTGCCCCTCCCATAATTTAGAAGAATACCAGAAATTTATTCTCTGGACAGAATAAAGTAAAGGGTATTTGAACTGGGGGACACCAAACACACTCAATGGTGGTGGTCCTTTAGCAGAGGTTGAGTGAGCACCAGCACACCAAATGTTCCAAGTCCCAGCTTGCTTTTCCTAGTCAGGCCCAGAATTCTGGTAGCTGAGCCTATACCCTGAGTTGGGAGGTGGAAAAAATTCTTCTCTGAGGAATCTGAGTAGTGAAGCTGATTTAAAGATAAAATAACATCAGGGTTTTTAAACCAACAGCCCAGCTGTATCTCCCTGCAGTAAAGCTTATAGACAATCAGCTCCACTCACACAAGCAGAGCTTTTTAGGATTTCACAAAAAATCAGACTTTTAGTACCTTATGTTCATGTGTGAAGAGACAACCAAGAGGAAAGCCTCTAACACGATACAGGAAAACCAAAGCCAGCAAACGGAAAAGTAGCAACTAGAACAAACAGACTCTACAGGGAAACAAAACGATTATTTATGTCCTCAGAGAATTGTTTTTAAAAGAAAACATCTGTATCACAAGATCGAAATACTTTTAAAAAGAAACATTTGGGGGAGGGGTAATAGAGCTCTTAGAAATTAGAAACACGATAGAAGAAATGAAGATTCAAACTTCTGGTTGACAGGTAAAATTGAAGAATTGTCCCAGAAAGAGGTAAAAAAGGTAAGAAAATATAGGACCAGTCCAAGATATCCAACATCTGTTCAATAAATATTCCAGAAATAGAGACAAACCCCCCCCCCCCAAAAAAAAAATAAGGGAAAGAAATAATTCAAAGAAGTGCCCTCCCCTGGAGGATTGACGGTCTAGATTCAGTCCTTCCCACCACTGTCCAGTTCAGTGGTGGAGATGCATCATCCCCAAGCCACGCTGTCCTAAAATTTCAGAACACTGGGACACAGAAAAGGTCCTATAGGCTTCTAAGAGTTAAACAAAATTTAAAAAAAGGAGTCGCCCGGCCCGGTGTGGCTCAGCAGTTGAGCATCGACCTAGGATCCAGGCGATCGGGGTTCGATTCCCGGTCAGGGCACATGCCCGGCTTGCGGGCTCGATCAATGACTCTCTCATCATTGATGTTTCTCTCTCTTCCTCTCCTTTCCTCTCTCTGAAATCAATAAAGATATATTTAAAAAAATAAATAAATAAATAAAAATAAAAAATGGAGTCACATAGAGTAGTAGATCAGATCTCAGACTAACTGAAGATTTTTCTATCATAACCCTAGAAGCTAGATGACAATGAAGCAAAGCTTTCTAATTTCTGAAAGACTGTGATTTCTATGCTAAAATTCTGTTCAGCTAAGCTGTCAATAAAATGTGAGAGTAGAAAAGGACATTTTCAAACATGCAAGGTCTCAGAAAAATATGCACCTCTCATATACCCTTTCTCAAGAAGCTACCAGAAGATATGCTTCACCAAAATTAAGGAGTAAATCAGGAAGGAGGAAAACATAGGACTCAGGAAACAGATAAACCAACACAGGAAAGAAGTGAAATAATCACCTACATCACAAGTCAGCAGACTTTTCCCGTAGAGAACCAAACAGTAAATATTTTTAGCTTTATAGTCCATTTGGTTTCTGTCACAACTACTCAACTCTGCTCTTGTAGCAGTAAAGAAAACAATTCAGAAATGAATGAGCATGGCTGTGCTCCAGTAAAACTTTACTTAAAAAACAGGTGGCAGGCTGGATTTGGCCCACAGGCTGTGACTTGCTGGCACCTGACGGAGGTGATGGTGAAGAAAGCTGCTGGGGCACACCTCTACATGGTGTAGAAGGCAGCTTCTGCAGATTGAGCAGTCAGAAGGTGCTAGGGGAGGTGTCTTTGAGGAAATGAAGTAGTTAAAATATCTGTGTGTCTGAATTTCTTGAGAGATGATTTAGTCTGGCAGTTATCAAGCTTTTTGGTCTCAGGATCTATTGCACTAAAAATTGATTGAGGACCTCAAAAAGCTTTTGTGTGGATTACCACGGCTTACCCCATTAGAAATCAAAACTGATTAAATTCTAAACATTTACTTATTTTAACTAAAATAAATTCAATTCATTATATGTTAACATAAATAAAATTTTGTGAAAATAACTGTTTCTAAAACAAAATTAGAAAAGCTTGTTTTATATTGTTGTAAATCTCTTTTGCATCTGTCTTAGAGAAAACATTGACCTGGGTTCTCACATGTGCTTCTATAGTCAGTCTGCTAGGATAAGTTCTTTTAGTTGAAGTATGTGAAGAAAATCTGGCTTCAGACAGATATGTAATTGGAAAAGAAAGGAGTGTTTTAATACCTTTTTCCAAATCATCGCGGATATCTGTTTATCTTTGTACTATACCAGAATTTGATGGTAATTTCTTGAAAGTTAATTGCAATCTAGAATCTGGAATCCTATCTACTATGGACTGAATTGTGCCTGCGTCTCCCCCCAAATCCACATGTCGAAGTCCTAACCGTTGATGTGACTATATTTCGAGGTAGGGCCTTTACGGAGATAATTAAGGTTAAATGAGGTCATAAGGGTAGAGGCCTGATAAAAATTATGGGATTAGTATCTTTATAAGAAGAAACCAGAGAGCCAGGTGAGGACATAGTGAGAAGGTGACCATCCAAAAGCAAGGAAGAGAGATCTCATGAGAAGCTGAATCAGCCGGCACCTTGATCTTGGACTTCTGGCCTCCATAAATGAGAGAAAGAAATATCTGTGATTAATCCACCCAGTCTGTGGCATGTTGTTATGGCAGCCCTCATATACTAGTATCATATCAGTTGAATTTTTTACTGGGTTATATTAAAATCTAGTGGTCTATCGTATACTCTGAATGGATCTTTTAACCATGCATGATTTTTTTTATCATGTATTTAGAAATTCAGGTCATTTAGGAAAGATTGGCTTGTTATGCTATATTCTAAATGTGGACATATTTCATTATATGATATCAAGAAAACACATTTTTTAATATTACTACTGATCTTAGACAAGTCTTTAAATATTAGGAAATGTGTGTATTATGTGTCAGATACAAGGCTTCCAAAATTCTAATTTTTGTGAAAGTTCAGATTTTATCATTAGCAATAAATAATGTCAGTTGTTTTCCTTGAAGTGCCAAATAAGCATAGTTTGTGTGTCAGTTGTTCCTTCAAGTAAAAGTGGTGTTCCATAAAAAAGGCAGTCAGCCCAGCTCACAATTCAAAGTCATATAAATGCTTTCCTCAGGACAATCATCCTACTTCAGCATGCAGCATAGCGATAAAAACAAGCACTCAAGGCTGAGACATAATAAACTCAATAACTTTCACTGCTTCATCAAAAAACATTCTTTCCCTGGCCGGTTTAGCTCAGTGGCTAGAGCACCAGCCTGTAGACTGAAGGGTCCCGGGTTTGATTTTGGCCAAGGGCACATACCTCGGGGACAGGCTCAATCCCCTGCCCTGGTCAGGAGGCAACCAATCGATGTGTCTCTCTCACATTGGTGTTCCTCTCTCTCTCCCTCTCCCCCCCCTTCCACTCTCTCTGAAAAGCAATGGAAAAAATATCCTCAGGTGAGGATTAAAAAAACAAAACACAAAACAAAGCAAACAAAAAACCCATTCTTAAGTGAACTAGCTTTCCCTCCGAGAGTGTGAGGTGGTGATGAGTACCCTGACCGCGGGTACCCTTGTTGCCATGGCTGTATTCATGCCAAGGCAACAGCCGTTTTCCCCACCAGTGCTTTTGTACCATCGGTGTAAATGGCAACACACAGAAAAGGGCAAATAATGCCTTAGTACTATTATGAAAATAGTTTTGACCGCATGGGTCCCTAAAAGGATCTCAGGGACCCCTGGGAGTCTACAGACTGTGCTTTGAGAACCACTGTTTTAGATGGTTGGTTGAGTTTGGGGTGGATTAATGTACATAGTATATGGAAAAACCAAGCAAATTAAAACAAGACAGTTGTAATTCCAGTGAAAATGAAAGTTGTGTAGGAAAGAAAAGTAACACTTAGCATGTACATAACCATAATAGTTAATTCCGACAGTTTATGATGTAGCTTTATTGGGAGGATGAGGGCCTGGAGCAGTTATGTGGGTTTAATTAGAGAAGAGTGTATGTGGAAAGAAAAATAAATTCTCTTCTCTAGTGAAAAGTTTGTGAATAATGCCTAAAACTGAAAAATCAAGAAGTGGAAATCACGCAGGCTATACGGAAATATGAAAGTAATGCCCAAATAATCTAACCTGCTGGGTGAGGCGAAACTGATTACCTGTGGGCAGGCAGAAGAGAGAGACAGAGGGTGCTGTTTTCATAACAGGCCTTTGAAGTTGTGGGACTGTGTGAACTATGGCTACTTTAATCTTCTAATTTTTATTTTGTAAAATTTCAAACATACAATAACCCTACCACCCCTACCTCCCAGATTCAACTGCTGTCAACATTTTTTTTCTTTGCTACTTTAAAACAAACACAGACATCATGTCATTACTCATACATGTTTTGATATGTAACTCTAAAAAATTTGGACACTTTCTTATATAAGTACAATGCCGTTAGCACACCTAGCAATATGCTGGCACCTTGGTGTCATGTCCAGAATCCAGTCCATAGTTACATTTCCCGGATTGCCTCCAATTGATTTATCTGAACTGGACTCAGCACGTTACATTTGGTTTTTACGGCTCCTGTATATCTGATAATAAGTTCCTTTGTAAGAGTTAAGAAGCAAGCCTGATCTGAAATACAGAGAAGGAATTGTGAAGACACTGTGCCAGCAATCATATTTTGGTGGGGGTGGGAACATGCATGGGGAAAAAATGAATGGAAAAAGACCAGAAGGAAATAAAACAGAATGCCAGTAGTGGTTGTATTTGGGTAGTAAGACTGTGAGTAATTTTTTCTACTTTTTTGTGTTTTCTAATGTTTTCTGAAAACACGTATTACTTTTATATTTTTATAAATGCTTATTTTTGCAAAAATTTAACTAAATAGAAAATAAAGGCCCATAGAAGAAAACTAACCTGAGTCAACAGAAAAGAACGTTGAATCTGAATTGTGCCTGCCAGGGTCAGACCCAAGGAATAAAAAGCTGCCTGATCTAATGAGCTTCAAAAATATGAGGGTCATAAAAGCAGCACTAGAAAGAGCACTCTGAAGGCTCAGTTGGTCTTTCGGGTTCTATTGGAGGCAGTGTCTAGTAGCCAAGCCTTCTGGCATGAGGGGGCTGCAGAGCAGGTGTGAAGTAGGCACGGGGTCCAGGAGGGGATGCGGGGCTTCTGTCAAACCAGGTCAGATAGGAAGTGCAGGGATTTGGACTGGGAACAGCTGTGGAGCACTCACCACACTTCTTGGACTGTGGTCATCCAAGCACCCTACCCGACCAAGAGAGCCCATGGGGGGTGGACCCTGTTGGTTAGTCCGGGGATATAGTGGCTGATGAATATCTCTTACAGTCAGATGGAGGAAATGGAGCTGGGGGGATAGATGGGAGGGTCAGGGAGCCAGAGCAGGCCAGTGAGGAACCTCAATGCAAGAGGAAGAGGGTGGTCAAAGCCTGCGGCTGGGCTTATATGTAGTGATGGCTTCTCGTGGTATAAGCCTTGGACTTAGAAGGAGCCAGAGCAGGGCCCACAGCATCGCACTACTGCTGCATGGCCGCCCATCTTACCCGGAGTCTAAGTGGGGAAGTTTTGTACTTTTCCTTAGGCTGCAGGAAAGTCTTACTTTCTGGAGCAGGCATGGTCAGCTACAGAAAGGATTTAAAAAACAAACAAACAAAAAACACCCACTAGATTTTTTTAAACATCCAGTAAAAAATCTTGGTCATATATATTTTCATTAATCCAGGTTCACCCCTCTGCCTCCCATGCTAGCCCTGCCGCTCCCTCCCCAGCACCCCCAACCCCATGGAAATCCTATGAAACGTGAAAACTAAAACAGTGTGCTTCCCGGGGTCATCATGGTGTCTGCCGCCAACTCACAGAGCTGAGGTTCATGTGCAGCATTGTGTGATAAAGAAATACACTGCTGGGTTTCGTGTCATCCTTGCGCACTGCAGTGGGAATCTCCCCCAGGCAGCTCCCGTGAGAGACAGCAGCTTCAGAGACTGATTCTGAGGGCAATGGAAAAGTTCCCAGAATGCCCATCTCTGGTCCTTAGCAGCGTGATAGAATCGCTTTATCTCAGGCCTGTAAGGGCTGCCTGGGACCAGAGGAGTCTGTGGAAAAACTGCCATGTGCTTGGTCCCCTGGGTCCTGGTTTGCTAATAAAGGCACCAGGCAATTAGAAGCTTCCCTAAGTTTACTTCAAGGTAACAGTTACTAAACTGCGGATGCCAATTTGCTGTGAATCCTTGGGATTCAAATAAATTCAAAGTAAAATATTTTCAAGAAATAAAACAAAAAAGACATTTATCATTTATTTATGGTAAAAATTATTTTTAATCAGCTTTTGTTCTGCGTTTTGATGTTATTAATAGTGGATTCGACTTAAATCTTAAGGACTTGAGCCCCGAGGTTAGTAAACAAAATAACTGGTTGCTTTGCTGGGTGTCTGCTCTTGAGAGCTGGTTTAGGTCAGTTTGGCTGAAAGGCTGGGGCTGACTGACCTCACTGGCCTTAGCAGTGTGCTCTTATGTTTCCTGGGCCTATCTGCAGCCCCTTCTCCGTGGCTCTCCTGCACTTCCTGCCCTCTCCCCTGGCTCCAGGTTCCTTCCCTCAGCCCTCAGGCCTCCTACCCTGTCCACCACCCTGAGGTTCTTCCTGCCCTTCCCCACTCTCACACAACTGTCCTGGTAAAGGGAACGCTTAGAGGACTGCTCGGGCTTAGGGCCTCTTCCACTGTCATAGGAATGGAATTCTTGTCTCTCAGCCGCATCCAGGACCTGAGGCTCCTCTCACTTTCCCACCATTTCCTACTGTTGCAGTCAGACACTTGAGGAAGTTTCTTCACTTCCTTCTTCTTAGAAGTTTAGCCAGTTGATCTTTAGGTAAGTCAAGATGGAAGGGGGCCCAATTAGCATCTTGGAGTCAGCAGACTAGGCTGGTGGCAGATGACATGAGAAAGAAGAGCTCACAGTTTACTCAGGCTTTTTTTCTATACAAATCTTCCAGAAAATTCTAGCACATGAACAAACTGCCTTATAAACTAAAATAGGCCAGCAGACACACAGCCCAGGCCCCATCCTCAGCGCACTTGGCAGAGGGCCTGGTGGGCCCAGTGCGTCTCAGAGGCTCTCCACACAGTAGGAAAGGACGCAGCTGAGTCTAAGTGAGGTGAGCCTCTGATGGTCCTTCAGTCTTGTCATTTACTTTCTAATCTCACTGAAGTCTCATTTGTCATTTGAGAAATGACCCACATCTCAGTCACAGCAGGCCTAGTGCAAGGAGTGGGCCTAGTGGGAGGGATCCCTGCTCCTGGCTGCCTCTTAGAAGTTCGTGTGACTTTTCACAAATCTCTGGCCTGTTTTCTCAACTGTGAAGTGGGCTGAAGAATGCAGTCCCTCCATATGTGTTCAAGAGACAGGGCCAGATGCTCTGAAGTGTTGTCCACAACAGTGTTGTTATTTCCTGTCCTACCTGGGCCAGAAAATAGGTCACGAGTATAGAGTGTGTGCTCTGTTCTGACCAGGTTTTTTTGTTTGTTTGTTTTTGTTTTAATATATCTTTACTGATTTCAGAGAGAGAAAGGGAGAGGGAGAGAGAGAAGCATCAATGATGAGACAGAGTCATTGATCGGCCTCCTCCTACACGCCCCCGACAGGGGGATCGAGCCCACAACCCCGGCAATGTCTAGTGACCAGGAATTGAACCTCAATCTCCTGGATTCTAGGTCCATGCTCAACCGCTGAGACACGCCCGGCCAGGCATGACCCGGTTTTCTTCTTGTCATGTGCCTTCAGTGGGTGTCGGCACAGTATTCACTCTGATGTCCTAAATAGCGGTGTCCGCGAGTGAGTGCAGGGAGCGTGCCGCCTGCAGACAGCGAAGGCCCCAGATTCTGTGATTAAGCAAAGAGGAAGGACATGATCTTCTCTCTGAGGGTTTGTTTATGAAGCTCCTCGTGGCTTTTTCACTTTTTCCATGAAAAACGCTTTGTCCTTTTGTCTTCTGCCACTGGCCTGGTTATGGACAGGGCGTTGATGTGAATACAGCTTCCAAATTGGAAATTAATGAGGTGTTCCTTCCAGAAGGCCTTCCTCCCTTGCCCTAAGGCGTGCTGCCCCTGGGGAGCCCCTGCTCCTGGCCTTCCTTTCCCTGCTGCCCTTCTGTGGGAGGTTGCGGGGCATCCTTGCCTCTCGGCTGCGTTTCAGGCTAGTTTTCCTGGCCTCATAATGTTTTAGTCCCTGTGTCAGGGTGGTTGTGTTAAAGCAGGATAGGTTCTGCTGCCCAAGGCCACTGTCACAGGGCCAGCAAGTTCTTGATGGCTCTTCAGAACTTTCACTTCAGCCCTTTGTAGGTTCAGAAAGAAGGTCGGCACAGGTTTTCTGGGATGCAGGCATTATAGGTAGCTCCTCATCAGCCCCGCAGTCCTAGATCTGGTGGTGTTCCTGTGTGTTGTTAGGATAGGTGTTGACGGGTAAGGAAACCAGCCGAAGGAGCCGAGGTGCCCATTAGAAAAAAGTGGCTCAACCTGACAGAGTACGGGCAGAGTGTGGTTAGGGAGCTCTGATAAGGAGTGGAAACTTCTGATTTTGCCAGGTTACAGATAACAGATGTTAAGATCTGGGCAGGATGAAAAGTGGCTTCTGGCCAGGGCTCCGCACTGTGATCACTGGGTCCAGAGGGAGCAACAGAGCTCTGTTTAGAGCCCAAACACATGGGCTGGGGGGCGGCAGGTACCCAGGAACCTCATGGAACTTACTGCAAAATTTGTGCATTGATATTTCATGGGAGAAGGCTTGAAGCTCTCATTAGATTTTTTTTTTTTAATTTTATTAGCATGTTTAGAAAAACTTTACAGTTTTATTCAGTATTATTTTGTACTAGTTTCAGGTGTACATCATAGTGATTATACAATCATATACTTTACCAGATGTTCCCCTCAATATGTCCAGTGCCCACCTGGCACCATACATAGTTACCACAATATTATTGACTATATTCCCTGTGCTGTACTTTATACCCCCATGACTATTTTGTAACTACCAATTTTTACTTTCTTAATCTCTTCACCTCTTTTACCCAGCCCCCCAAACCCCCTCTCCTCTGGCAACTATCAGTCTGTCCTCTGTATCTGTGACTCTCATTAGGTTTTTAAAGTAATTCTTAACCCAGCAGTTTACATGAAAATGGATTCCCAGGCATGGTAGAGTCTCCCTGACCTGGTGTGGTGAGCTGTGTACGTATGTATGCAGTGGTTTCCTGTATTCTCTAGGGAAAGGGACACAGACTCTAGGAGACCAGATATCCTGTGACCTGGAAGCCTGAGCGGACCTGCGAGACGACCTGTAACTTGTGTGAAGGGGAGGGGTGGAGTAGAATGGAAGGAAAGTTTCCCTAAGCTGCCAAAGACAGATCGTCAGACAAGATGTGGACACACAGAAGTGGGGAACTAACTGGGTTTGGAATGAAACGGAGAAAAGGAAACAAGCCAAATCCCTGGGGAAACTTTGTGACCACAAGAACCAATAGGCCGTGGCCCTGTCATTCTAGAGGAGATCGGAGCAACCCAGGGGCGGGAGTTTTCAGGAAATGTGGTGGTGAGGGAGGGCACATTTGGGCTGACCTGGGAAGGTCTCTCCTGGAGACTGTGGCGCCCCTTCCCTGCTAGGATGCTGGGTGATACCCAGGCCGGCTCTACAGTTCCTCCTGCACGCAGCGTACATACCCCTGCTGCACATCCACCCGGGACCCACTGGCTGCAGCGGAAGGGTCAGGAGCGTGATGTTTGAATCGCAGGTGTTTTTGGAGAGGAGGAGTTCTTGGCATCATCCAGAAAGTATAGTTTGAGGATTTTTATTTTAAGAAAAGTTAAAGTCTGATATTACGGATCCAAGACTTTGTTATAATAAGGCTCTTTGCACTGAATGAAAGAAAAATATGAACAGTTGCTGCCTCTCTTCCTGTGCGCCCTGGCTGCCGTTTTCCGAGTACTGGCCCTTCCTCAAGGGAAGGCAAGGGTGTCAGAGGCGGCTCTCTAGCCTCCCCGGTAGGAGCTGTGGCCCCCGAGATTCTCACTGGCGACAGCTCCTCTGCACTGGCTCTCCCCTCCCCCGAGGCTGCCAGCAGAATGGTTCTGCTAGTGGGAAGGAGGGCAGGGGGTGTTTGCCAGCTCAGGCTGAAGGGTTTCTCGCTGACCTGTGCGTCCTGTCTCCTCCAAGCGCACCTGGTCCTGCCTTGCTCGTGAGTCACATTTCCCTAGGCATTGATCTCGGAGCTTTTCCACTTTCCTCAGACCCTTGCCTCCTACTTGACTCCATAGCTTGGGGCTATCTGACCTAGCAATGTTGGCTTGCCTCTTCTTCCCCCAGGCCTCCTCCCTGTCCTTCCTGCCTCCCCTCCAGGCCCCTGCTCCTCCCTCTTGGATGGGCCACCTGCTGGGCCTGTGGCCCAGGGCCCGTGATTCCGCACTGTCAGTCCTCCTGTACTGGCTTCTCCCCTTGCTCTGCACAGCGGCAGCTCTGCTCTCCGGTCCTTGCAGAGCCAGCCATCCACGGTGCCTTCGCTGCTAGCCATCCACCTGTCCTCAACCCTGTGCTTCCCAAGTTTTTCCACTTGCCTCATGCAGAAGATGCTGCTCTTTGAATGGCACACCGGGGGGGGGGGGGGGGTTGGTGGCAGGCAGAGCTCTGGCTGCCTGGTGACAGCATCTCTGGAATTCGTCTGTAGCATGCGCCTGAGATCTACGCAGCCTGCCCCACATTTCCCTCTAGAATAGTCTTCCAAAGATCACCAGTAAGCACATGCTCAATACAGGGACTTTCCTTTGTTCTCAGCCCCAGTCCTCCAGGTGGCATCTGACAAGCGCGTGGTCAGGAGCTCAGGCTCTGGGGCCCGACCACCTGTGCTCAGTTCCTGGCTTTGCCACCTGTTCTCTAGCTGGTCACTTCATGTGTCTGTGCCTTAGCCTCCTTGTTTGCGGAGTGAGGATAATAAAACCTCACTGGGTTCCGAAACATCCTCTGGGGTCATCAGCCCAGGCTGAGACCCGCTGGGCTTGCAGCAGACACAGCTGAGTTGAGCAGCGGTTCCCAGTGAGGGCTGGGTTACCACTGATTGGTCTTTTATGCCTTCAGTTTGTCTCTGTTTCTATAATGAGCACTCATCACTTTTAAAACTAAAATAACCCTTAAACTACCTGAGGGACTCCTGAGTCTGAGGTGCAGGGAGGAGGCCGGATGAGGCTAGGTCTGAAAATCTACCCTTCCTAAATAGTCTTTAGGAAGACTGTTCTGGGGGCAGTGCGGGGCAGGGCGAGAATAAAGTGGCCTCAGGCGGCTGCTGCTGGGTCAGGAGCTGCTGTGTGGACAGTGCAGAACCAGCCTGCCCGTCACTGTGCCATGCCGTATCTGCTGCTGCATCTGAGCCCCCCTTTCCCACGGCCCATCTCCTGCTCTCCCAGCATCAGGCTCTCCTGGTTTCCTCCTGTCTGCCAGCTCTCTCGTTTTTGTTTGTCTTCACCCTCCAGCTTTTCTTTTTGTTCCCTGATATGGAGAAGCTGGTAGAGACTGCAGCCTCAACTTTTTTACTTGCCTTTTTCTTTTGGGTCCATGAGGCCATCTCCCCACCTCCAGAGCAGTTATTGCCCCAGGGCCACACCCGACTGCCTGCTCCATAGCCCCATCCAGCCTCCTCCCTGCATCTCAGACTCAGGAGTCCCTCAGGTAGTTTAAGGGTTATTTTATTTTTGTTTTAAAAGTGATGAGTGCTCATTATAGAAATAGAGACAAACTGAAGGTATAAAAGACAAATCAGTGGTAACCCCACCCTCACTGGGTACCACCACTCAACTCAGCTGTGTCTACTGCAAGCCGAGCAGGTCTCAGCCTGGGCTGATGACCCCAGAGGATGTTTGGCAAGGTCTGGAGATGGTTTTGGTTGTCAACTCGGGGCTGGGGAGAGGTGCTGCTGGCACCTAATGGGTAGAGGTCAAGGATACTGCTAAATATTTAACAGTGCACAGGACAGCCCACAACAAAGAATCAGTCAGCCCAAGAGTGCTGAGGTTGAGAAGCCCTGTTCTGGGCCTTTGTCCCTATATTAGTGCCCCAAAGAGAACAAGTTGGAATTGGCTTTCTTTCTCCTCTATCCTGCTCTCTGTTTCTGTCAGAGGACCCGCCTTCCCCTCACCCACATTGGATCCATTACCAAGCCTACAGATTCCCCACATCTTTGGCATCTGTCCCTTCTTCTCTCTCCCAGTTCTGACATTGATGACCACTCACCCAAACTAATGAAAAAGTCTCCATCAGGCCTCTTGCCTCAGTCTCCTGCTTGGCCTTGCCCGAGCCCCCTGTGCTGGAGACCTCTGGAGACTCTGTGCCTGCTCAGTCCGTGTCTGAGAGGCTGAGCTCATGGAGGGTAGCGGCTTCTTCGTCGGATCAGCCTTTGTGCCCAGCCGGAATCTCACCCCATTTTGAGCAAAGAGTCAGTGCTCAGGAGGTCTCTGTGGAGTATGCGTGAGTGAATGGTCACATGTAAGAGAAGCCTGAAAGCTGTTCTCCCCACAATCTGTCCTTCTGCAGATCCTTAGTGAGTGGTTTGGCCGGACCATCATCCGCTCCTGCACCAAACTGAGCTACGAGCATGCCCAGAGCATGATTGAGAGCCCGACTAAGATGATCCCTGAGCAGGAGCTGCCCCCCATCTCCCCGGAGCACACCAGCGAGGAGGTGCACCAGGCCGTCTTGAATCTGCACAGGATTGCGAAGGAGCTACGCAAACAGCGGTTTTTGGACGGCGCACTTCGTTTGGATCAGGTCAGTTGCTTCCTTTATTCATTGCAGCCAACAGACTTGCCTTGTGCCTGAACCCAGCGTGCATGTGACTCAGTGTGGCAGTCTGGCTTTTCCTCTTCCTTTCCCCAGTCACTACACTGAAACCCTGTTCCTCGAGGTGGGCAGAAACTGACTCCTGACCCCTCCTAGCACCACAGGGCACGTGAGGCCTCACGTAGTGAGCCCAGGCAAAGGGTGGCGTCTGTGTGCGTGGCTGAGAGACCAAAGCTCCCAGCTGGCCTAACCTGGAAGGGCTGTGTATTTCTTCTTATCCCTGTCTTCCCAGAAGAGTTATGTGTTTACAAATTCCAGGTCAGTGCTTGAGGAAGCATAGCCCAGGAGACTGTAGAATGCTGGCTGTGGGGAAAATGATAGCCCGGCATGGCGTTGATTGCTCTGGAGTGGCACAGCCGTGCCACAGCCCTGTGAGACTTAGGCAGCTGTCACTCAAACCTGGCCGAGTGGCCATGTCCGACAGTCGGTGACTGTTAAGATCCAGGAATTCTGTCCTCATTACGTTATAGAACAGAGCCTGTGTTCTGTGTTTAGTACCTTGGGATCCAGGCTGCTGTGGAATGCTGTTATGGATGACCTTGGCCTAGCCAGCTTTTAAGTCAGAGGTCTGCAGACTCTCTCTAAAGGGCAGATAGTAAATATCTTAGGCTTGTGGGCCAAACGGCTGTCTTGAGTACTCCGCTCTGCTGTTGTAGTGTGAATGCAGCCAGAGGCAAACAAACAAATGAGTGTGGCTGTGTTCCAGTAACATTTTAAGGACACTGAAATTTGAAGTTCATATAATTTTCATGTCACAAAGTAGTATTCTTTCTTTAGTTATGTTACATTTATTTAAAAATGTAAAAACCATTCTTAGCTTGTAGGCGGTACAGAAGCAGGTGGGAGGCTGGAGTTGGCCTGTGGTCCATGGTTCACTGACCCTGCTTAAATGAAATTCAGCTCTGGTACCCAGTCAGCTCTTAGCAGCTCATCAGCGCTGCACTGGGGAATCGGCTCAGTAATGGGAACAGTTGCGCAAAGTTAGCTCTCAGGATGGTTTCATGCTATTAAGTAAATTATTCCTTTGATTAGTACCATGCTTAGCAGGTCCAGCTGGCGGCCAGAAGTAGAGGAATAAATCAGTTTAGCACCAGTTCCCTTACCCTGTTCCCAGTCGGGGAGCTTTAATTAGCCTGAGGCCAAAAGAGCAGTGATTCTAATTTCCCACCTCTGCAAGCTCTGCAGCCTCTTCACAGCCAGGTCTCATCCCACCCAGCCCATGTCCCCTGGCCCATCTGCAGAGATGCCCGCTTCACCTTCTTGTCGGGTACACTGAGGGTGGGGATTGCTCGTGGTGGCAAACGTGGCTCTGATGCCACAGTATGGCATTCTCCCCCCACCCCTGATGCAGCAGTATAGCATTCTCCCCCCACCCCTATTGCTGTCTGTAGCAATAAGTTCTGTTGAGTCATGCATTTATAAATTATAGTTAAGAATGTTTCTGTTCCTTTTCTCCAGCACAGTTGTTTTCAAGAAATGAGCATTCCAACTCTCTGTTGTTTAATTTTTGTACAGTGTGATATTTGGTACAAGGTAAGAAGGACGGACATATCTGGCTCTTCTTTGGTCTTATTATTTATGTCATTTTTTACGCACCAGAGTAAGCTGTTGATCAGGTGGTTGGATATGTTTGTAGAATCAGCTTCTCTTCCCGTAGTCACGGAGTCCTTCACTCAGCGCATCTTCAGATGGCATTACTTGGGTGCTGGAAATGAAGGATGGCAGAATAAGCAGTGGTATAGCAGAGGGGCCAGCAGACCACCCAGAGAATGGAAAGTATTGCGACAGCTCTCACAGCGCAGCAAGGCTGTGCCGAGAGGATAGCCGGTCTCGGCATCAGGCTTCCCAGCAGGCCAGTGTGTCTGGGAGGGCTTTAAAAAGACTTGAGGGACTCATCAGGCTCTGAAGGCAACAGGGAGAGGGGGAGCATTTCAAGCAAACTGCTGGTACAGGCCTGGGAGCGTGAGTGATGGCACATTTGGGCAGTGGTCAATTGCTCCAGATCGTGTGGTACAGAGTGAAGAGAGGGAGCGGCTAGGGAAGGAGGCAGAGTAGGCCTGGAAGTCTGTGGGAACCAGCTAGGGGAGCCATGGAGTGATTTAAAATATGGAGGTGACGTGATAAGAACTGTGGTTTAGAAAGAATTTCCTGGTGGTTTGAAGAGTAGACCGAAAGAGAGCAAAATAAAGGAAGAGGGCCTGACATGGACAGAGACTATGGGGAGGGAGACATTTCCAGATCCAGGAGGGGAAGGAAATGGTCAAGCCTTGACCAGCTATCCTGGTTGGATGTGGAAGGGCAGGGGTAGGTATCGAGGGAGAAGTAGGGAATCAGGGCCAGGTTTCAGCACCTGGGTTGGTGTAGTACCATGTACTGATCAGGAAACACCAGAGGGTAGGAGAGTTGAGAAGAAAGATAATGACTCCCAAGTAGGGTCTGTTGAGTTTGAGGGCCAGCGAGAGAGAGACAGGAAGCGCCTGGGCACAGAGGCCTGAGGTCTGTTGGGAGGGCTTACCTGGAGGTAACCAGTAGTGAGCCAGCAGCATTTCAGTGGTCCTTAGGCTGTACAGGAAGGAGCTCCAGTGGGGAGGACTCTAGAGAGCAGCCACGTAGCCTTAGACAGGAGAGCAGGAAGCACTTCCTCCTGCCCCGGGTCTTAGATGGCCCCTCCAATCCCCACTTTTTCCTTTGAAAGTAAGCTTTAAATCAGACTATAAACACAAAAGTATATTCTTACACTTACATAAAAGTATGTAAATATATGCTAATGTTAGAAAATTTAGAAAATACAAAAGTATACAAAAGAAATCAAAATCACCTAGAATCCTCCCAGAAATACCACGGTTAATATTTTGGTATATGATAATTCTATGTAATTTCCCTCTCACCACTTCATGGCAGGAGGGAATGGTGGTCAGCATCACATACACATAATTTTTAAATTCTGCTTTTTAATGTTATATTATAATGAGTTTTTCCCATGTCATTCAAAATTCTAAGACATTCTAATGCCTGTGTGCTATTCCATCATGAATATGCTCTTAAACATATTTAGCTATCTATATTGTAGATATTTTGATTGTGATTATTTGATACTATAAGTGATAGTGCCATGGTCATCTGTGTTTATAAATCTTTACCCTGATCCCTGGTTATTTCCTTAGGACATTCCTGGAACAGTGGTGATAGGGTCAGAGGTATAGACATATTTAAGAATCTTGGACTGTTGCCACATTCCCTTCTAGAAAGGTCATGCCAGCTTATGCCCCTCTTGGTAGCCTGTGAGTAAGGGCAGGAGGGAGGAAATACTGGCAGGAGTTCTCTGCCCACCCAGGGTTGTTCGTGTCTGGTTTTGTTTCTCTCCCTCTCTCTCAAGTCGCATCTGGGCCTGAAATGTCCCAGTGACTGTGGTCTTGAATTAGTCCTTCATCTTTCATATTGTTTTATGTGTTACACTAAAGACCCTTCCTATCTGCATTAACTATTATTTTAAAAACCTCCTAAGGGTACTGATTTTTTAAATGCCTGAGCGAGGTGGTTGAGAGCATCTCGCTAAGCTCTTGCTGACACTGAGACTGGAGAGAGGTCTCCTGCCCCAAACTGCACTCCCCGCTCCCGCTCTCGTCAGGATTGGTACAGAAGCCTGCTGTATGGTGCATGGTGCTGTGAGCTCCGGGTGCAGTCTAGACCCTCGGGGGATGTTGATAACGCCGGCCTTTCTCGCTGCCCTTGCCCCTGTGTGGAACGGCTCTCAGGCGCTGTTTGCATTGGCTGCTCGTGAGTAACCACAATCAAATTGGTTGAATTAAGACCAAGGAGAAGGAAGTGGCCTGTGAAAGCCGTGCCGCCCTAAGAGTGGCGCCGTTCTCCACAGTGGTGATACACAGCCCAGGAAGACTTCTCCAGCTCAGGGCTTCCTTTTAAGTGTGGACTGTGCGTTGCTTTTCCGTGGAGATAGTTCCTGAACCAGTGAGGCTTAAAGAATAGTTATCACCCTGCAACATTTTCCCGGTTACCACTTCCATAATAATCATATTAGCAAAATTCCCATTTAGATTTATCCGTCTGATTTATAAATAAATCTACAGCCAAGACTCTGTGCTCGTTTGGGCCCTCATTCCCCAGGTTTTCTAGGATGGCCTCTGAAGGAGAGCAGAGCGGCTGGAGAGGGGACAAGCTGCAGCCTCCAGGCAGAGGGCACTGGAATCTCTCCTGGGAGAAGAGAGAGATTGATTCAGTTAGCGTTAATTTCATGTGGGATCAGGGAAACAATCCATATGTATGCATCCCATGGCATGAACAAGACAGACTTGAAAACTTGACCTAGTTGTATGGAAGTAGCACTAATTACAGCCACTGTGTGAGCTGATCGCTGTTTGTGGCTTGTTAACATGTGCATAAAAACCAACATGTATCATTAAGTTTCAGAGCAACTCTGCTGAGCAGCTTGTTATTATAACCCTAAGCTCTTCATGTGCTCACCCTTCCTTTAGGCACATTACATAGTCATTTACTCATAATTTTCAAAAATTAGAAGGACTACGGGTAGTATTATTCTGGAAGTAGTTAAAAATGCAGACTCAGACATGATCTCCATCCCTCATCAGACAGATATTTCTTGAGTTCCTGTTTTGTTACAAATTCTGCTCATAGTTCTCTAAGGAGCCTTAGGCAGTGGAAGACAGACTTTCTACCCAAAAGTTGCACAGTGAATTTGAGAAGAACTCTGTGTACTTACCGGAAACTCTAATAAGATAAAACCGAGGGCCTGCTAGTCAGCTGCCACAGGACTGAAGGAATACCAGACCCGATGGTGCTTAGGTAGATGGATTAGTGAAAGAGCTTGAGTAGGAAGTGAAGCCCTGAGTCACAGGTGATGAGGGGAAGGTGTGACAGGAAGAAGAGCTGAAGGATGTTGAGATTTCAGGGATACACAGTTGTCCTCGGTGTCCGCGGCAGACTGATTCCAGGACACCCCACAAATACCAAAATCTGCAGGTGCTCAAATTCCTTATATAAAGTGGCACAGAATGATACATACAGTCGGCCTTCCATATCCACAGTTCCCAGCACTGGACTGAGAGTACAGCTGGTTGAATGGGCAAATGCAAAGTGCACGGATCCAGAGGGCCGACTATTCCATCTCACTCCTCTCCTCTGAGTTCTGAACCCACGGAGAAATAGACACACAAATCAGACTGAGATGAAAATATTCCTTCTACTACTGATAAATTTTGGGCTAGAGAAGCAGTTGAGCAGTTTCAGTGTTTTGCACAATGCTTGGGAACAGCCCAAAAGAAATTAAGGTTATCAAAAGAAACTCTGATTGGAGTGATTACAGGGAGCAGAAGGTACACGGAGACAGAGAGAGAAGCATGCTCTCCGCCAGCCACACCAGGGACTCTGGGATGGTCCTCGTGTGACCTTTGCTGCTAGGTGCCCTTGGTGCGGTGGCTGCCAGTAAGGACCCATAGCTGATGCTTCTGCTCTTGGTTGGAATGGCCAGTACAGATCTTCAGCTCAACTCTGAAGACTGCTTTCTGTATAACTTTAGAAAGTAACGTTGGCTCCCACCACGCTTCCAGAAGCTTTTCGCTTGCTTTCCAGTTCTTTGTGCTTGCCTTTACTCAGGCTCATTTCTTACAGGTGGGAAAAGCCATACCCACACCCTGCCCTGCCCCTAGAGACCTTTCTTAGCTTCCAGGAACCTGAGCACGGAACTCTACCTCCTGCCGCAGAGAGGTTTGCACTGGCCCGCCCATCCGTTCCCTCCCACTCGTGGCTCCCCAGCTCCTCATTTATACCTGTCACCCCTCTGGATCACTTGTCACAGGGCCTTGTCATTTTCCACTTGCTTCCCTGTCTCCTTCTCTAGACGGAGTTCCTTAAGAGTAAGGACAGCGTCTTTTCATCTTTGTATCTCCGGCCTCTGCACAGTGCTTGTTTTTAAGGAGTTTCAAGGTCCCTGAGCATCTTTGTGTGTATTAGTCTTTTTGAAGAGGTGTGATGGTGGTGACCTGGGAGAGGACTGTAGCTCCAGGAGAGGTGTGTTTATGTAAGAGAATTAAATGCATGCTATGAATCAGAGAGGTTTCCTCCCCGTTTGAATGAAAGGGCTGGGTGTTTGATTACCTGCCAGTGCATACAGGGTTTAAAACAAGGTGTAATGAGGACTTTCTCAAGGTGGAGCTGCCTGGACAGGTGTGAGGAGCCAGGAAGCTTCAGCACCCCCGGGGGCTGGCAGTGCTTCTGAGGCGTACTGCACAGTCTCTGTGTTCACGTCCGTATCCTTAGACCAAGCTGTGCCCCTCGGGGAGCCTGGCAGAGGAGGCTCTCTGCGAGAAGCCATGGGGACCCCGGTGCCTCCCTGGGAAGAGAGGTGCTCAGGCTTGTCAGAGACCTGGCTTGCCAGCATGGAAAGGTGGGGGAGGCACCAAATTCCCCCACCTGCCTCTCGGAAAGATTCCCTCTGGGGTGAGCTAATGTGAGCAGCTATCCCCACCCCCACGACAACATGGAAATAATTTGTGTACCCTGGTGGGATCCTGGGTCTAATGTTCCCTCTGGGAATTCTCATCAGAGCCTGGTTTTGCTTCTAATGGAAGTGATTTCCACAAGATATGTTCTGTGTTAGTTGCTGCTGGGCTGTCTGAGAAGATAGCTCATATCACAATTGGAGTTGAGAGTGTGCCCAGATGACTCAAACTTAAGCCCTTCGCATTTCCAGAGGGCAGTGAAGTGAGACAGAGGCTCTCACACTGACAAGATGATATATAAGATGCTTCTGGGGGTCGAGCAGGGCAGCGGCCAGCGCCCCTTGTTTCTGTCCGAGATGCGATCCTTCAGGGTAGTGGACCTGACAGACAGATTCGGCTCCTCCGGGCCTGTCTTTTGGGTAATTGTACTCAGGATTAGGAAGCACTTGGACTCTCCCCTTTCTACTCATGGGACACTGTACATCCCAGCCCTGCCCCCATGTCATACCCACGTCACTCAAATGTGAGCCAAACAGCTACACAAGAGACGTGGAATCCTCTGACGTTAGTAAGACCTGCACCAGGGAAAGGGCATCCTTGCAGCTGAGCTTGAGATTTCCACCATGACTGCTGCTTGGGGCTGACCCAGTTCATTTAGACTTTCGTGGTTCCGTGAACTAGGGGCTCTGCTTCTGTTCAGTCTGCTGTCTGTCCTAACCCCACTGCCAGGGTTCCCTGAAATGTGCTTCCACCTGTCCCTCAAGACCCTACGTCTCCTAAAACGACTTTCATGGACCAATAAGATTTCCATAGATATTCTGGGACAAGATACAATTGCTAGGTTTTAATTTTGCCGAACAAGGACGTTTTCCTAAAAAGCCAATTACCATCTACTGTCTCCACGATTTTATACATGAAAACATTTTAGCACCAAAACGAAGGAAAAACATAATTTCACAACATGGGGCTGTCATTTACGCTGACTGAGCTTTGTGGAAAACCTTTTTCTCATTTTGTTGATCTCCAACCAGCCTTTGAAAACTACTGACTCGCTCCATCAGGTCTGAAAGCCTCCTGGCTTTGGAGGCCCTCTGTGATGTGTCCTGTGTTTGGTGCTCCCTGTTTCCCAGCCACTCCTATTCCTTCTTCCCTCATCCTTTCCTGCCTTGCATAGCCTGTGCCTCCACTTGCTGCCCCTGGTCCCACAGACCTCCTTCCTCCAGCACCTGCTCCAGAGAGGCTGCCTCCTGCCCGCCCTCCTTCCCGGGCACCAGGTGGAGTACTGGGTGGGTTTGCCTTTGCTTTGTTTCGCAGTTTTGCTCTTTATTTCCTTCCTGCCCCCTCCCGCCTGCATTCTGGATTGCCAGCTGTGTAGAAGGCAGATACCGTGCTGTCACTTCTTTTTCACCCATAAATCTATGCACCGGCGCACAAGAGGTGGGCTACAAGCCGTTTCCAGTACTCCAGCTCACCCGAGGGCAGGGGATGCCGGAGAACATCGCCCACTTTACAGTCTAGAACTTGAAGATGGGGTCCTGTGATTTCTCAAGAAATTTCCACATTTTTAAAGAATGGTAGTATTGGAATAAACTTGTTTTGTTTTGGAGCACTTACATGTGGCAGGCATTTTTTAACTAAGGAGAATTGAAGCACTTACAATTATTTTGTAACTTCAGAATACCCCTCTTGACTTACTTTATTAAGATCCCACATGTTCTTTGACCACCTGCTGGTACAAAGTACTGTGCTAGGTGTTGGGGACAAAGAGAAAAGTAGAGCACAATCCCAGCTCTCAGCATCACTTAAAGCTTTATGGAGGAAACAGACACACAGAAGCCTGGACATTCTGAGTTTGGGCTGTGTGGGAAGTGACTGCTTTGGTGTTTTACATGACACTAACTGTGGTAGGAAGGAGCCACTTTAAAATGTTGATTAGGAACAAGGCCATTCTGATTTGAAAATTTCTACAAAATAGAAATTAGCAATTTGCTATACAAAAATGCTAGAAATTCTGGAAATAAATGAGAAATTATTTAATCTCCCCTTGAATTGTGACCTCCCAGGGTCAAGGACATCTGCCCTGTGGAAGGAAATGAGTGCAGACTCAAAGGGCGGCACCCAGGAGGGAATCCCAGCAGTCTCTCACTTGCTTGTCAGCATTAAGTTGGCGGTCTCCTAAATAAGAGTATTTACTCATGATTTACAGTCGACTGGGTTTGAGGAGCTCTTAACCTTCAAACCTGAGCTCTGAGAACTTGGGCCTGGCCATCAGACAGGCTAAAACATTTGCCACAGTCAGCTTCCTTCTGTAAATAACCAGGAGCTCTCCTCTTCATTCTCACTCCTCTACCTAGCCAAGTACTGGGGCTTAGCCCTTCCTGCAAGCTTCCAGCCAGCCAAGCCCACAGTCTTGCCTGCCTCCCTGGCTGGCCTGCAGAACACACTTGTGAGCTCGAGCACCACCTGAGCTTCGCCCCTTCTTCCGCCAGCCTGGCTGTCCAGCTTCCTGGCCTGGACTTTTGACTCCTTGTTGCCAAGGACTTCATCTTGGTCCCTGTGGAGATCTGTCCTGTGTGCCCAGAAGCCTAGCCCTGAACTCCTCCTTGGCATGTACTTCTGCTCCAGACTGCCCTAGGTCCAGGGTCAGCTCTCCTGTGGCCACCAGCTTCAAGTCAGTGACTAGTTCCGGAGTGGAGAGTCCGGAGCATGGCTCCTGCCTCACACTGCCGGGGTTCGGAGCCTCACTTCACTGTGTGACTTGGACTTTCCTGTGCCTCAGTTTCCTAAGAGAGTAGTGAGTAAATGAGATAACATGTTCTGAGATAACAGTTGGTAAAATGGAAATAATAATAGTCCCTATGCCATAGGTTCATTATTAGGTAATGAGTTGTACCCATAAAACGCTTAGAATAGTGCTTGACACATAGCACCCTGCAGAAGTTGGCTGAATGGCCAGATGCTGAGAGAGGATCACAGAAGAGCCACCTCTAACAGAGAAGAACGGGTGGTGGCCACCAGAAGAAAAAAATTCTCGTCGTTTGTGATATTTCAGATGGTCTGGATGGAGGGGGAGGATTTGAAATGCAGGTGCAGGGGTAAGGAAAGGTCCTCCCCTGCTCCTAGGGAAGCAGGCCAGGTTATTGGGCATGTGTGGGGGTGCGGCAAGCAGAGCTCAGACTGTGCCATGCCTTACAGCTTCAGGACTTGGCACTGAGTTCCTTCACAAGGGACACCATGCAAGATTTGTGAGCAAGGGAGGGGAGGAGAGGGAGTTCTGCACATCACACTTCAAGTCCCTCAAATAGGAACTGCAAAATATTCCATTTGTATAAATATACAATGGTTTATATAACCTTCTCTAATGTTGTTGTGATAGGTGGGTTCTAGTTTTTGCTTTTGTAAATAACATGGCAATTAATATTCTTATGCATAAATTTGAAAATCATTATTTTCCTAGGAATATATTCTTAGAATTACTGGATTGAAGGGAATTGACTTCCTTCTGATACATTTCTCTTTTTTATTAACTTACATTATTTTATTATAAAAGTAATACATGGTTGTTTTTTAAGAGCTTAAGAAATTAATAAGTAAGCCAAAAATAGCCATTGGTCGGCCACCATCACCTAGCAGTAACATTTTTCTATGTATCCCAAAGAGAGTACACTTCAGAGTTTTTGATACAGACTGTTAGATAATTTTCCAGAAAGGCTTTCCCCACCAGGGAACAGTAGCACATTGTCACCACCTCTCACCAAATTGAGAGTTTGTAGTTTTATTTCATCTTTGCTAATGTGATAGGTTAGAAATGGTGTTTTATTAGTGTTTCAACTTGCATTTGTTTCATTGTTTGTCGGCTCAATCAACTCTTCAGTCCCCTATGAAAGGGCCGACTTAATACACCGTCACCTCCTACACCTTAAACTCTGGACCCGCCAGTCACATTTTTAGCCAGAATTACCTTTTTTTCCTAGTAAGATATAATTTATACACAGTAAAATTTACTCTGTTTAGTGTACTCATCTGCAGGATACACATACCACAGTCAAAATACAGAACAGTTGTGTTGTACCAGGGAATTCCTGCATGCCCCTTAGCAGTCAACCCCTCTCCTTAGCCTCAGCCCCTGGTGACCACTAATCTGGTTTCCATGCCTAGTGGTGCCTTTTGCAGAACGATGTACGAGTGAACTCATTCAGTTGGCAGCCTTTGGAATCTTACTTCTTTCACTTGACATCACGCCTCAGAGGTTCATCCTTGTGGTTGTGTATGTGGTCCTTCCCTTTTACTGCAGAGTACTAGTCCATGGGAGAGATGCACCAATTTGTCTACCATTTACCAGCTGAAGGATGCTTGGGCTGTTTCCAGCGCTTGGTGTTTATGCATAATGATGCTATGAACATTTGCCTACAGGCTTTTGTGTAACCATTAAGTTTTCATTTCACTTGAGTACACGCCTAGAAGGAGAAATTGCTGGGTCATATGCTAAGTGTATATTTAACTTTATGAAGAACTGCCAAACTGTTTTCAGAGTGGCGCTACCACTCACCAGCAATGAGTGAGAGTTCTGGTTTCTTTATATGCTCACCAGTGTTTGGTATTGTCAGCTTCTTATTTGTTTGTTTGTTTTGTTTTTGAGCCATGCTAACAGGTGTGTAGTGCTATTTCATTATGGTTTTCATTTGCATTTCCCTAATGACTAATGATTTGAGGACCTTTTCATGAGCATATTTGCGGTCTGCATGTCTTTTTTGATGGAGTATCTGGTCAGATCTTTTGCCCATTTTTTAATTGGGTTCTTTGGTTTCTTATTAGTGCATTTTGAGAGTTCTTTTTGTGTTTTGGTTATAAACCCTCTGTCAAATCATCCTCAGTTCTTCATTCTCTCTGACTGTCTTTTCATTCCCTTTTGAAGAGCAAAATTGTCAACTTTGATGAGGTCTGATTTATCAGACTTTTAAAAAATGTATTGTGCTCTTGGCTAAGAAATCTTAGACTAACCCACAGTCACAAAGATTTTCTCTGTTTTCTTCAGGAAGTTTTATCATTTCAGGATTTACATTTAGGTTCCCCCTTCCTTTTCAAACACTTTTTTCCTGGGCCCAGAAATTTCTCTTGGAAACAGTTCCAAGAACAGAGATGGACCCACCTGAGAAGATTTGGGAGGGAGCTGGTCCTGGGAGCCTTGCCAGGCATGGTGCCCCAGGAACCATCTGTAAAGGGGGTATCAGCATCAGCAGCTGCCCCAGGAGCTGCTTTTAAACAGATGTGATGCTTACTGGCTTAAGACTTGGCATAAAAGTGAAGATTGTATCTCCCTAAAGGAGATGCTGAAATGATAAGAGAAAACCCTCCAAACTTTCTTGATAATTCCTCCGACTGCTGCACAAAGTCGGGTCAGCAAGTGGTATCAAGCACAGGACTTTTCCAATTACATGCAAACACCCGTGTCAGTGACTCACCCAATCACACGTTAACCTCATAACTGAGAGGCTTTTACAAATTATAGTCAACAAGTCAGCTTGCTGGTTATGACTGCCATTGAATCGGGTTTTCCTCAGAACAGCTGGAGTGTTTGTGGTGGGAAGAGAGCCTGATATGGGTGCGAGGCCAAGGACTGCTTGCCCGGGAAGGACGTGCAGCTAACGGATAGAAAATCTGTGAAAGGACCCGCCTCAGCCAGCTAATAGAGGCCTGCTATCTTTCACCCATGGGAAAGGCCCTGCGGCAAAATACTCAGGGAACAGCATTGATTGTCGGCTTGTGTCCGTCACTGCCGTACAGGGATAAGCCTTGGCCCCATCTCCCAGACACGCCTAGTGTTGATCGTGATCCATGCTGGGTGCTGGGGCCCGAGGAGAGGCCTGTTTTAGTAAAGGAGAGCAGTTGAGAGTGGGTTGGGAGTGGCTTTTCCAAGGATGTTCCGGGCAGAGCAGTGCAGGGTTTGGTGTGTCTAGGTGTGTGGGCTGTTGGCATGGCTGTGTCATAGGAAGGGCTTAGGGGTGGCAGCGGGAAATGTCACTAGAGGTGTAACCGGGGCCACCGTTGAACAACCTTGTTTGCTTTGCACTGAAATATGAATGTTTTGAATTCAACTTGGTACCATTGAAGCAATTTACATATGGGAGTGATGGGATGGGACGTGCATTTTAGAAAGATCTCTCTGGCAGCTCCATAGAGAATGAATTGGGAGGGATCAAGGCAAACATCAAGGAAGCCAGTTGGGTAGCTACAGCAGTAATCTAGGCGAGACCCACTGGGCCCTGACTTGAAATCACACAGCTGAAAGGAAGCCCAGATGGGGGAGGTACTGAGGAGGTGGAGTCAGAATCCAGGAAGGATGGGGCACATCCAGATACTCCTGGGGTTCTCTGACTGGACAACTGGCTGGTTATGGTGCTACCGAGGAGGTCCCCCCACACCCTGGGAGGAAGAGCAGGCATCAGGTGAGGACCCGCTGGGCTTGAGGTGCATTGGGGCCATTTGGTTAAAGAACCCATGAGGCAGCCAGCCATGGGAGTCTGGTGCACCTCCACCCCCTGCCATAGGTTCCCCCTCTGTTCCAATTACTTAGCTAGAAGCATTTCTAAAAACATCAGGAACGTGTGCTTCCAACGTACAGTGAGTAGGACAAGAAACGTTATAAAGACCAGTGTGAGAGGCTGTGGTGAGCACACACAGGCCCTGAGGAGCAGCACGCGGTGCACCCCTGTCCCCACCGCGAGCCAAGATGCCAGAGGAGTGCTTAGGCTCAGGCATGGAGCTGGAGGAAAGCAGTACCATGAGCTTGGCCCTGTTGCTGCCGTCCGCCTTCCCTCTTCCTTCTTCCCTCTTCCCCCTTCCCTCCTCCCTCCTCCCAGCTGAGCCCGCTCACTGGTTTAAAAAAAGAGTGAATCCGCTCCCAGTCCTTTTGAAAACCAGCATGTCAGTGATAGATGAGGCGGTATTCTTTAACTTCAAAGGAGAAAAAGTGAGTGAGTGAATGTGGGCCAGAGGAGTTGAAAAGTCCAAGGGAACAGGAGACACATGGGGTGACCTTGCCATCAGGAGGAGCGCCCTCAGTCCCACCCCTGCTGGTGCCATGCAAAGGCACGGACAATGCCACTTTTAATAAATCATGAAGGATCCTGAATGCCCGTTTTTGTCCGTTTTCAATGGGCCTGGGGCATGTTGCTTAAGATATAGGCAACCATTTGTGCCGGGTCCCCAGCTACTCAAAGTGCTCTCTTGACTATGTAATGGAGTCTTTGCATATGTGATTTTGGGGGAGATTTCTTCAGATTTCTGTAGCTAGTCACAGTAAAGGTGACCTCGTGGGCAGCGTGGGCCATTGTCATCCTTCACACATGCAGCTTTTGAGTGATGCTGAGCTTTGTGGGGTATCCATGCAGCACCTAATTCAATCACACATCCGACCCTTGCCTCTCTTTGGCACCGTCCCCCTCTCTGTGCTCAGTGTGCTGCTAGGGCCTCTGCATACACCCTGGCTGTCCTCTGGAGGCATTGGTGTGAAACAGAGCCCTGGGCCATTTTTCCCACTTTCAGAACTCTTGGCCCCCTGGAGACTCTGGCCTGGGGAGTGGAGTGGCTGCTGTTCTCATGCCGGTGTGCACACAAAGTTGCCTGTTGGAAGGGCCTTTTAAAAGTCCCTGCTGGTTTCCACAGTGGAGTCTTGGGAAGCAAAGGGAAGAATAACCTGGGGTCATTAAGGGCTGGTGTGGTCATTTCCTTAATCATTTGTGAGCATTAGGAGCCTCATTTTCTATAAAGAGGAACAGCAGCTTCCTCTGCTTATTAATAACAAACAGCTAGAATTTATGCAGCACCTGCCTCTTGCCAAGTGCTGTCACATGTTACCTCATTCAATCCTAAGCCTTAGACTCATTTTTACAGATGAGTAAACTGAGACTGGGGCTAAGTAACTTGTTAAAGGTCCCATCACTGGAAGTAGCAGAACTAGGATGGAAACAGTCCTCATTCTGCTTAATTTTTAAATTTCTTGTGGTGGTGGTAGTTTTATATTCATCTACATATCTGAGGAAATGGATCCAGTCTAGTCCTAGGATAACTTTGAAGTGTTATTTGAAAATACTGTTATGATTCCATTTATATAACATTCTTGCAATGGTAACATTATGCAGCTGGAGAGCAGGTTGGTGGTTGCAGGAGGAAGGTATGGTGGTGGGGGGAGAGGCGGGTAGCCTGGGGATCTACGTGATGAGGGAATAGCCCCATATCCAGGCTGCAGTGACAGTTACTCGCCTCTACATGTGTGACCAGATAACATAGGACTGGACACACTATGGCACCAATGTCGGTTTCCTGGGTTTGATGTTGCATCATAATTGTGTAAGGTGTCACCTTTGACAGAAATTGGGGAAAGAGTACCAGGAACTCTCTGTACACTCTGTGATTTCTGTAAATCTATAATTATCTCGAAACAAAAAGTGGGTCTGCTTTATTCACTTGTGTGGGACACAGGCGTTGCACCTGGGAAAAAGCCACGTCTCAGCTCAGGGGCTACCTGCCCTCAGAAAGCAGTCCCCATCACACGATGTAGGTGGCCTGGGAGGGGAACGCCACCTAGGAGAGGGTCCAGGTGTCAGCCTCTGTCACATGTAACCTGGCATTCTGAGTCAGGGACCCTGAGCTCTAGTTGCAGGGCTGTAGTTGTGAGCTCCGGGACAAGGTTCATGACTCTTTGTCCCACATATAAAGTAGGAGTGGTACCAGCACTGTCCTCTGAGGTTGCTGAGAGGATCCAGCAAGAGGGCACATTAATGTGCTTAGCACAGAAAGATTCGTTGGGTGAGCTCAGTAAGTCTTGAGTGTTCTCATTACCGTCATTGGTAGTATTCTGCCTATTCCCAAGTTGTACCCTGCACGCTGTAGCCAGGCCAGTGTCATAGGGACTCACAGGACAGTGCATAATGACTCTCATTTTTCTGGTTTTGGTCATTTATTCCTTCCACAATTATGTCTTGAGTACCTACTTTGCCGAAGACACTGGTAGGTATTGGGGATACAGTGATGGGCCTGACCTGGGTGGTCTGTGCCCAAGGAGAGCTGAAGGTCTCAGTTTTCTCCCATCTGTGTCTTTCACATCCTCACTTTCCTGCCAGACTCACCCCAGGCCTCACCTCCTCCCCACAGGCCACTCTACCAGATCCTTCTCTGAGTTCTGCCAGCTCTGGGGGCAGTGTGACTTGGTCACATGTGCCAGCCTGGACTGTCCTTTTTCCCCTCCCGTAGTTTCCAGTGCAGTACCAAGCAACACAGACCCATGCTCAGGAAGGGCTGATACTGTAGGCCTGTGTCCCAGGCAGGGGGATTGCAGCAAAAGCACGAGCTCATAGGAAGAAAGGGAACTTAGGCCGTCTAATGGGCAGAAAGTTGGACCAGAGGGTCCCCAAGTCTCTGTAGAGTATGAGAGCCTCTGACTGCCCCGACTCCAGCCCAGAGCCCTAGAGAGATTGTACAGAGGTCAAAAGGAAACCAAGTTTCTGCTAATGAAAATGTTCCCCTCAGGTTACTGCGAAACTTTTTTTAACATTTAACATTATGTCTAGTTTCTTAAATGATTTTCAATTATGTTTGATTATCCAACGATTCTCTATTTACTAAAGGTGATTTTTCTGTTAGCTAGGCAAATAGAAATTCTGTTCATTTTCCTTCTTACTGGATTCTGGCACTTCCTAATGCCCTCAACTAATAACCTCTTTAAATTTTTTTGGTTTTTGCATTTCAGCTTAGCTGTAAACTTTTTTTGTACTTTCTTTAAACTTCACAATTCCCATATGTTCTTTGGTTTTTACCATAATTAGAATGGTATCTATTAGATTGATAGGTTGTTCTATAAAGGAAAAGGCTATTTAAATTATTTTGGATGAGAATAGGAACCTCAGGTAACCCCAGGTATGTGCCTCCAAGGTGTCCCTTCCAGATTGTTCTGAGCACTTCAGATCAACAGCATTTTGTGCCTGGGTGGCACTGGACAGCTATTCTTCTGCCAGGAGGTGCTGCTGAGCCTGCCACTGTAGGTTGATAAGTTGAAGACAGGTAGCATGAGCAGGGGAGAGGGGCAGCCTGGCTGCCCCAGGACCAGAAAGGACCTTAGAATGTGTCCTGGAATATGTTGTCCAGACATTTGACCTTGTCTGGGAGGAAGGAAGTAGAATTAGCGTGGAATGGTGCCATGAACTTTGACAGTTGCTCTTGGCCACATAAGAGAGCCTTAAGTAGTAAAATTCTTAACTGTCACCTCTTTCTCATCAAAACATCCAAAGATGTGAGTACTGTTCCTTCTGGAATCCTCAGAGCTTCTATTCTCACAGATTTAGCAGGGACATATTAGAGGTGCTTCCTTCCAGTAAACGTAGAAAACTCCTCACATTCATCCATAAAACAGAACATAAGAACATAGAGAAATGCAGCTCCATTTTACAGGTGGGAAGGCTAAGGCCATCAGAACCCACCACCACCCTGGTGTCTGGGAGAGAACAGAGACAAGCCCAGAGCTGCAGGCTCCCAGCTTGGGGTTACATAACTCCCAACTCCTCAAGTCCCTGGAAACTGAGGCCAGTTCCCTGGAAGATCATTCTGTTCTCTCCTGTTTTTTCAACATCGAGCCAGCTTGATTACAGCTCTGAGGGTTGTGGGAGACCATCCCATTTTCTCTTTTCCATGAACCGGATGCCTACCGTCATGCTCGTTGTTCCATCGGCTGAATTCAAACCTGCCTGGGTCTCAGTTTTACAGGCGTTTGGCTTATGTATTGAAGAACCTTATTTTATTTATACATATCTTCACCTGTCTCCAAAGAGGATTCGAGAAGACTTACAGCAGAGGAACTGACCCATGAAATGAGTACAATAGAAAGACAATCAGAACAAACTTTGTGGGGAAGGGAGATTTTCATAAGGTTATTTCTTCTAACAAACCTCATCTAAAATCAAGGGACACTTTTCCTAGCTCTCAAAGCACTTTCTCATGTAAGACTTGATATTGGGAACATTAAATGTTATAGTGGATAGATTTCACATTTAGGGCAAATGAAAAAGGAGGTTTTATAAGGCTATTTCTTAAAACAAACTTTGGTGAAAATTGAAGGATGATTAAAACAGCTCGAGGAAGGCAAGTGAGCTGGTGAGCAAGCTCCTGCCGTCCTGTCCACAGCGTAACTTGCCTCAAGGAAAACTTAGCCGGCCTCCCTGCGTGAGCTAGTGGCCTCGCGCGAGGCTGCCCCCTCCCTGCTGGGTGTGGAAGAAGCTGCGCCAGAGGCTCTGCCAGGTCTGCAGTGGGGAGAGTCTCCACTGTGTGGGGCAGGGCCTCAAGCTTTAGAAAGCAGATAGCTAACTGGCGGACTGATAACTTCTAAATGCAAAGGGACCCACACGACATCTCCCCTCCCTGGAGGAGCCAGATGCAGTCCCCACAGTCAACACTGTCACTTTCCTTGGGAAGCAGTTTTGGGCGACTCTAGTCCCTGAATGGTGGTTGGCCCCAGATGGTCCCAGAGCTCTGAGCTGGCAATGTTCCAGCACAGTCACCCTCCTTGGCCGTGAAAATCATCGAAGATGCTTCAGCTCTGAGTGAGAGGAGCGGAATGGTTTCAAGTTCCTGACCCTGACTCTGTGTGACACGTGCAGACTTGCTCACCATGCTTTGTGGTCGCTGTTGTCACATTGCCCAGAAATTTGAGGGGCAGCAGAGTGACCCAGTGACCAGGTAAGGCCTGATGAGGAAAATGGGCAGGGAGACATCTGTGCTGCTGAAGGAGACCCTGGGTGGTGAATGTGCTCTTCTGGGCTGTTTCCACCCAGTAACAGAGGCAGAGGGGATGCGGGGCAGTGGTCAGCAGAGCCCTGCAGCCCTGGCCCTGCTGGCGAGTGATAACATGACCCTCAGAAGAGGAGACAGTGTGGCAGGCAGGAGAAGCCAGGCTTCTTCCCTCCTGGGACTGGCCTGTGGGCTGAAGCAAACGGGGTGAGCCCCAAGCTCTGCCCCTGAGGCTCCCAACTGAGGAGCAGCCTTCCTAGGGGCCGACTGTGGCTCCAGAGACCGGGCCTTTCTTCTGAGCAGGTAAAACCTCTGCACTGAAAAATCCTGGTCCTGTCATTTTTAACCATAATGAGAATAGAACGAGCTTCTGGAACAAGGTGCAATGGAGTCAGGAGAAGTGGCCTTAAGTGAAAACACAGCTGTGGGGTTTAGAGACGGTGCCTCGGGGAGGCGTCATCCAGTGGGAGCGGCCAGCCTCACTATAGACTTTCCAACACTAATGAGTCGGGAACTCCGTGCTGAACGGGGTTGAGCTTGATGGGTCCCTGTGCCAGCAGATGGATGTATTTTTCTTGAAAGACCAAGGTGCCAGAAATCTCCATGATTACGTTACTGGAGCGAGGTTCTTTTTTGTGGTTTGCGAAGTTGAGCGTCAGGACTGCAGGATTCTCTTGCTCTTTCTCGCTCTTATTTTTTCCAGGTCAGAACCAGAGCCTGGGGTGGGGAGGAAAATCCTGCTGAATGAGCAAGTTCTTTCTTAAAAAGCTCACTCCAAGTCCAAAAAGACTTCAGTGGACTTAGGAGAAAGAAACTTAATACATTGCCATAGAATCATTGTGAACCAAGTAAAGCCAAGTCCACAGCATCTTTGTCTTATAAAAGAAAGCAAAGAGGAGATGGAAAAAAAGAAATAATGCTTAGGAAATCCAAACCAAACAAGGGAAACTAAGGAAGGAAAACTAAAGATCACCTCAGAGAATGAAGATTTCCTTCTAATAAGACTTTCAATTACAAAACCAGGCCCAGGTAGAAGTGCTTTTCTGTTCTTTCTCCTTGCCATAATGACATACCTGAAATGTTTGAACTCGGACGGAGTTTGCCACTTGCAGCGTGAGAGTTGGACACCCTGCAAGACTAGTGGACTGTGCGGGGAAGAGTCAACCACGGAGCGGCTGGAGGCTTCCCAGGCTGGTCCTTGACCCGCGTTTGAACCTTGGTCCTAATAGCTAGCAGATTGAAGCAGGCTCGAGGCCTCCCGGAGAACCCATGTCTGTTTGAACTTGAACAAGCCCAGCCACAGAACTAGCGCTATGCATCTACTACCTACCTCTCAGTGCGCCCCTGTGAGAGGAGCTCAGTGCTGGACCCTGGGGTCACCCTGGTCTATGACAGTGCAGCCCGCAAGTACCATCCAGGCCACTGTCAGAGAGAGACCTGATTGCCCATCAGAGGTCATCGTGGAGCTATTGTGGACAAGACAGGCGAATCCTAGACTTCTTGATGCATTTTTTGCCCATCCAGGGTCAGGCCAGGTGTTTTCAAAACAGCAGAAGCACTGAGCTGGTACCTTCCTTAGCTGATGGAGCTTAATGCCAAGTGGCCTGAGCATGATGTGTACCTGACATATGGAAGACTGCTTGCTCGCGAGCCCAGGGAACATCTGCATGCCACCCTTAGCCACCCTTTCCTGTCCCATCCCATCACTCTTCTTTGGGTCACCTCATGAGTATGATCTGGCTCTTTGGCTTCACTGGGTTGGCCTCCAAAATAAGGTCACATTTCCTTCAGTGGTTACATTCAGTGACTTCCATGCATACCCCTCTCCTGCTTAGCCTGGGGCATTTACTCTTCTCCTTAGGTTCACCTGAAGGGTCTTCCTCAAGGAATGTCTGAGGCCCTGAGGAAGACTTAGTCCTGAATCAGTCCTTCTTGTTGCTCACCTGTGGCCACTTGCTGGGAGGATGGCCCCGCTGCCTCTCTTGTTCCCCCAGCCCCCAGCCCAAAGACGCTGAAGGCAGGTCTCTTGTAGTTCCAGCAACCTCAGCAGGGCCTACATCCTGCCTACCCATGGCATACGGGGAAAGGCTCTGCTCTTCTGAGGGTTCTATCCCCTTCCACTCACCCCAGATCCTCAGCTCACCCATGCTGCCGGTTTCCCAGAGGCCCACGCTGTAGCATAAGAACTGGTCAGAAGGGGTCCCAGCAGGAGTCTCACCCTCTTGCTACCCTGAGCCTGCCCTCCTCTGTGATCTAGCATGAGCCCCTGAAAGTGGAAGGCTCTTCCATGTCGTGCCCAAGGGAGATGTCCTGTCCTTTGTCCAAAAGAAAGCCTTTCTCCTAACTAGACCATCCAGAGGCCTCCTTCCTCTGCCGGCAGAGTGGCCTGTGACTGCCCTTGGGGCCCTTGCTGCTTCCCCTCCTTGCTCAATACCAAGAATGCTGCACAGTCAGAACTGCCTGGTTCACTGGGGAGGGCTCCTCCTGCTTGACGTGGCAGCTGCCTGTGGAAAGGAAAAGATAAGCCCTCCTGATGTCTTAGATGGCTGTCATTCCAGCAGACCCACTTTCCAGGCTGCGCCTCTCCGTGGGTTGGTCCCTGCAGGCCCTGGCTATAGCCAGCACGGACACTGATGGCAGCCTGGTTCATATGGTGTGGTCAGCAGCTACTGTTGAGTGAAGGACTGTGTGCACCTCTTCATAGGCACCACTAAGAGGGGAGCACTGGGCACCGAGAGAATTGGAGCCGCTGCTTGTCGTCTGGTGGCACAGTTACTGAGTGGGGCAGATGTGAGGCAGCATTTCCTTACTGCAGTAAGAGGAGGAATAACAAACTTGGGTTGCCCTGCCAGGCGTGGCTCAGCGGTTGAGCACCGACCCAGGATCCAGGTGATCAGGGTTCGATTCCCGGTCAGGGCACATGCCCGGGTTGCGGGCTCCATCCCCAGTCGGGGGCATGCGGGAGGCAGCCGATCAGTGACTCTCTCATCATTGATGTTTCCATCTCTCTCTCTCCCTCTCCTTTCCTCTCTCTGAAATCAATAAAGATATATTAAAAAAAACACACAAAAAAAACTTGGGTGAAATAGGAAGACTAAAGAAAGGTCTGTCCAACCACATCAAAATGTGCGGAGGGCAGGGCAGCCCGCAGGGGGCTAGTTCTGTGTCTACAAGTCAGTGACTGGAGCACTGAGTCATTCGTTGTAAACAAGACGTTCTTTTTTAAATCCTCACCGGAGGATATGTTTTTTTAATTGATTTTAGAGAGAGAGAAAGGGGGAGAGAGAAAAAAGACATCAGTGTGAGAGAGAATATCAGTTGCCTCCCATATGTGCCCCAACCGGGAATCAAACCCACAGCCCTTTGATGTCTAGGACGGTGCTCAACCAGCGGTGCCACGTGGCCAGGGCCTGCTGGCGTTTTGCTCTTGTTCCTTCCAGTCTTTCTTCTGTGCAGTCTTTGTTATTTACATCATCTTCTTATATATAATCAAGTATGCATCCTGAGTTTTTTCCATCTAACCCAGATATGTTCCCAGATTAATAAGAATTCTTCATAAACAGTGTAACGGCTGCATACTCTTCTGCATTGACTCTGGTATAGTTTATTAACCATTCCACTATTGCTGATCTTTTAGAGTCTTTCCAGCAGATAACACTGAGGTGAACAGTTTTGCAAAAACAGTTTTTCCTCCTGCATTTATAATAATTTTTTTAAGCCATAGATTCATAACTTAAATCACTAAGTCAAAGGATTTAAACATTTCTAAGCAGCAAAGTCTTCAAAACAGACTAGATGGACATAGACCCGACCTTAGCTGCAGGGGAGAGGAGGTAAAGAGAAAGAGATTGTATTGAATAGACTTTTTAAATAATTGCTTTCCGTTTTGCTGAAGGAGGGCTGGGAAGAACCAGGCAGTGCTCTGCAGGGAAACAGCCTTTGACCAAAGTCTCTGGCTTCGTGGCGGTGAAGGGCTTGTTTCTGGTTCTGTGTTTTCATCTGGGTCAGTAAGAGGACGCCCATTCCTGCGAGCTCACTTCCCTCTAAGGAGCGAGAACTCGTCCAGCATCTAATGATGCAGATCATTAGCTCTGTTAACAGCCTTGCAGTTAGAAAAAAGTTATAATAATGTATCCTCCTAATGTGCAGTTAATTTTAGTGAAAAGTTCCCTAGTGATTTAAAAAAACAGTGAATTTGTAAATCTAGTCACTGGCTCTGCGTTTGGAAATGTTAAAGCTGCCGTAGCCGACTCGGCTCTAGCAGGACACACAGAACCTCCTGAGCTCCGGCTCCCAGCGACGCAGATGGAGTTCTGCACTCACCTGAGCACTAAACGCCCCCTCCGGGATCCAGGAAGTGAGACCATTACCAGAGTCCTTGTTCCTGACCTTTCCTAACCAGAGAGAGCTAATGCGTGCCTCCAGGTTAACATGTCCACAGTTAAACTTTTGACTCCCTATCCATGTCCAAGTTCAGTCTTCCCACCAGCAATGGAACAGCCACCTGCCTGGTTAGTCAAATAAAGAATTGAACCATCCTTGAGTTCTTCTTTTCCATCCTAACCACTCCCCAACATCAAATCTATCAGTACATCCTGTCTAGTCTACTTCTAAAAGTTCACTTCAAAGATAGATCTCAAATTGTTCATTTCTGTCCCTCTTGCTTGCCCGCCCTCTATGTCCAGACCCCATCACTGCCCGCCTGCTCTTCTCAGTAGCCTCCTGCAGGGCTCCTGCTTCGCTTTCTCCCCAACAGTCTGGTCTCTACATGGTAGCCAGAGGGATCTTGGTAAAGCATAACTTGGATCATGTCATCTACCGCTTCTGTAAAACATGTCATAGTCCTTCCTTTGCTATTAAATAAAGGCCAAAATTTCTAATGTAGCCAAGGAGGTCCTGCATTTCCTGCCCTGGCCTTCCTCTCCAGCATCACTGCCCACCGTGTCCCCTACATCTAGTGAGTTCTCTTGAGCAGCCACCTTCAGTAACTGTACCTTCTGCACCACGGCTTCTATGCTCTCTGCTGAGAACCTTCTACTCTCCCCATCCTTCCCCTCATGGTCCTGGTAACCTCCTCCTTTCTGCAGTCCTAGTCTAGGCCCAGTTATTTACTTCTATAGAAACGGGAGTTTTTCCTGCTTCAGAGGACCTATTTTAATTTGAAGGTTTTTATGTGTATAGTCACTTATTAGTTTATGTCGTTGATGTCCGTCTCCTGCACTAGAGCGTAAGATCATGAAGGAGGCCCCTTTCTGCTGCTGTTCACTGTTCTTTCCCCATCAGCCAGCTTAGTGTCCCAGGTAGGTGCTTAATAAATAATTGGTTGCATGCTCAATGAATAAGTAGAGTCCTGGTAACAGTCCTTATTGACAACAGTGTCCCTGTAAGGCATGGGCTCTTCCCAGAGGTAGCAGGCCCTGGTTCTCCACATGTCGGCTGGAGAGAATGTGATTTTGCTTATTTTTTTTTCCTTTCAGCTGTCAGAATGAACAGAGCATGCTGCCTAAAACTTATGTGTTTTTCTCTTCTCTCTTTCTTCAGCTTAAGCTTGCTTTCACTCTGGACCACGAGACTGGATTGCCTCAAGGATGTCACATCTACGAGTACCGCGACAGCAACAAGTAAGCCAGTCAGAGAGAAGGAGTGTCAGCTCGCTGTGTCCTGTAGGGGTAGCACCTGTGGGCTTTCTACACTGGGCTCCTACATAGGGATTGTCAGGCGGAGAATCACACTTTTGCGACTGTACTAGAAAATGGGTGGCAGAAAAAATATTTCTCCTATAACACCTCTTTTGCCCCTAAATAGAGAACTTGTGGTGCTTGTGTAGGAGCAGTTGTGATGTTTGACATGTGTGTCCCGAGGCCTTCCTTTCCAGGACCCAGCTGTCCTCCAGACCGGCCCTGCTTTCATCCCAGCCATGTGCTGCTAATTCTGTTCACTGTGTGACTTTGGCTCTCGTCGCAGTTCTGTCTGACTACACTTGTGTTTGCAGGTTTTGTTGTAATCGTCTACCTTGTGAACTTTGTGGTTGGGGGATTTCTGAGAACTTCCAGAGGTGTAACCTGGTGGCCTTATTAGAAAGGTGACACCTGGCATGCTTCATAGCCCCTCCTTTTCCTGGCAGATGCCACCGTGACTATGTTTTTGTCTGTGGACAGTGAAAGTGGTAGTGAGCAAGGCAAAGGGAGTATGCCCTGATGTTGACAATGACAGTGAGGATGGTGACGCATAATGATGGCAGCCAGCGTTGAGGACCGCTGCTGGGTGTTAGCGCAGTACTCAGACATTACACTTGCTACCCAGTTAGATCCTCATGACAACCCAAAGACTTTTCTTTTACCATATGCTGCTGCAGCGAGCCCTCGAGTTTTCTTTTATTATTGTTGTGTCTGTAGAAGCTGAGTTCGAGGACACTTGCTCACCGTCACTGGCCAAGCTTTGAGCGCTGTGTGAGGCAGAGTCACATTATCATGTTTACTCCAGGGAGAGAATAGACAGAAGACAACTGCTGTCCCACGTTGCTGCCTTTGGAAACCTCAGTCGGTGACAAGAACGGTCCCAATACGGACTTGAGGACAGCATGCCGTGGTCTAAATGTTTAAAGATCCAAGCTACTTAATTGTATTCAGTGGAAGGAAGCAAATAGTCACACACCAATGGGACTACACATTATCTTCCAGAAGAGAAACTCGTGTCTTCCTCACAGCTCTTGCTTTGCTGTGGGTTGGGATGGTCCCTGGGTGTCTCATGATCTAATCACCATTCATTTTGCTTTCATGGCAGTATTACCCTGTGTAATTTACCTGTAGGAGTGTGTCACTATGAGCTGCTGTGCACCCTTGGTGCCCACCAAGGCAATAATTTAGGAGAGGCTGGCCACGCATCCCTTAACACCGTCCTTCCTCCCCTTGGATGGCACTGTTCCAGGCTACGTAGGCCATGGTGTTGGAACTGCCATCTCAGCTTCTTGTAGTGCTTGAGTCAACAGAGAAGTAGGGCTGGACTTCTCTGGAGTCCAGGTACTGGTGGGGACAACTGAGCAAGTCTCTGGGTGGCAAGGGCGAGCATCACTAGGGAATAGGAGAAACTTTAGCCTTCAGCGCCTTGGCAATCTGTTCTGCCACCCTGCTTGTCAGTGTCACCTCTGCTTGCTGGACGGTGGTGGATGGTAGCCCAGTGCATGGAGATCGTGGCAGCAGAACTGGTCTTTAGGCCCAGGAGGTTTTACAGACTCCATTTCTGGCCTGACTCTTCACACCCTGAAACAAAGGTTGGCAGGGTTTTGGTTCAGTGGGAGGGCACTGGCCCTACTTCCTTGAAGTTCATGTGGTCCAATGACAACAACTTAGGTTGTCTTTGAAGCTGAAAGGAGAAAATAGCCTGGCTCTGTTTCTTGGCCCAACCCCTAGCTTCTAATATACATATGTATCAGAGTAGGCAATGTAAGAGGAGAATTTAGGGGTGATGCTGAGCTGCCCATGTGCCCTGCAGGGAGGGCAGCAAGGCCCGGGTCAGCGTGGCTGCCTCCTGTGTTGCTTACATTACCTTGGGGTTACAGTAACCCAGTCTCCCACAGATGTAATGTGGCCAGGGCAGGGAGAAGCTCTTAATCAGTTGTGTGCGTCAGCACCCTTTCCCTGCTGCTGGGAGGTAGGGGAGGGATGGAGCCTGAAGTCATGTTGTAATTCCCCTGCTGCTGGGTCAGGGTACTGAGCCCTCCGTGGTGCTCACCAGCTCCTGTTGCTCTCTAAGGCTGGACTGGTGAGAGTGAGAACATACAGGAGCCAGCCACAGTGGGAGATCGTGCTGGACAGAGCCGTGCAGACACATCAGTGCACATGCAGGGGTGCCCGATCCATGTCTCAGTGAGTGTTACAACTTAATGTCCAACCCACTCTTTCCCTTTATAGTGTGCACACGGAAAAACATTTTTACAATAAACTCGCTTCTGTAAACGTATTTTTGAATTTTGACATGCCTAGAGGAAAGTACAGGAGTCATATGCGTCTAGTTCAGAGGAGCATTAGCATGAACACACCTACGTAACTACCACCCAGATCAAGAAATAGGACATTTCAGCACCCCAGGAGCTCCCCTCATGCCCTCTCTCTTGTCCCAAAGGAATCCATTATCTTAACTTCAAACACTGTAAATTAGTTCTGCTTGGCTTTGAGCTTTGTGTAAATGGAATCATTCAATGCATTCTCTCTTGTGTCTGAATTCATCTTTGTTGCTGCATCTAGCTATGATCCATGCATTTTCATTGCTGCAATACTTTCCTTATATGCATACATGACAGTTTATCCAATCTGTGTTAATTCAACCAACATCTGGGTTATTTCCAGTTTGGGGTTGTTATAAATCTGCTTGTCCATGTCTTCTGGTGCATATATGCATACATGCATGTATTTCTTTTGCATATGTAACTAGAAGTGAAATTGCTGAATCATAGAGAAAATACCCACTTTAATGGGTACTGCCAAACAATGTTTCCAAGTGGTTATACCAGGTTAACACTTCCACCTGCAACATGTGAGACTTCATATGTTTACTGGCTATTCAGTAGAGGGCCTTTTCAAATTTCGTGCCTGTTTGGCTATTGGGTTATCTGTTTTTCTTATTGATTTGTATTTGTCTCTATTCTGGATATGAGTCCTTTGTTGCGTATACATGTTGCAAATATCTTCTACTCAGTAGCTTGCTGTTTTACTCATTTTGGTGGTGTTTTGATGAACAGAATTTCATTTCATTGTCATTCAGTGTATCAAATTTTTTCATTATGGTCAATTCTTCTTATATCCCATTTAAGAAATCTGTATCAAAGTCCTGCAGATGTGTTTGTATTAGTGTTCTCCAGAGAAACAGAAACAATAATATATGTACATATACGTATACATATATATATAGACCTATATAGATAGAGAGAGAGAGAGATTGATTTATTTTCAGAGATCAGCTCATATGGTCATGGAGACTGAGAAGTCCCATGATGTGCTGTCTTCAAGCTGGAAACCCAAGAAAGCTGAGAGTGTAATTTAGTGGAGTCCAAAGGCCTGAGAACCAGGGCAGTCCATGGTGTAAATCTCAGTCTGAGGGCAGAAGAAGGCGAGGTGAGATGCCCAGCTCAAGAAGTAAGACAGGATAAAGGTGTGAATTGCTCCTTCCTCTGCTTTCAACAGATTGGATGATGCCACCCACCCTAGGAGGGCTGTCTGCTTTACCGAATCCACTGTTTCAGATGCTCATAGACACACCCGGACATCTTCACAGACACACTCAGAAATAATGTGTAGCCCTGGCTGGGTATGTCAGTTGGTTAGAGTATTGTCCTGATACGCCAAGGCTGTAGGTTCAATCCCCAGTCAGGGCACATACAAGAATCAACCAGTGAATGCATAAATAAGTGGAACAACAAATCTATGTTTCTCTCTCTCTCTCTCTCTCCCTCTCCCTCCCTCCCTCCCTCCCTCCCTCCCTCCCTCCCTCCCTCCCTCCCTCCCTCTGTCTCAAATCAATAAATAAATAAAGAAAAAAGAAAAAAAAGAATGTTTAAGCTGGGCACTCCATGGCCAGTCTAGTCGACACAGAAAATTACCCATCAAGTTTTCCTGCATTATCTTCTAGAAGCTCTATTGTATTACCTTTTATATTTGATGCCTATAATCTACTCAGAATTGTTTTTTTAATATGGTACAGCAAGTTTCATTTTTTTACATATGGATATCTAGTTAATCCAGCATCATTTGTTGAAAAGAGTTTCCCACTGGTCCACAGTGCCACCTTTATCAAAAATGAGGTGTCCACATATGCATGGTCTGTTTCTGTACTGTTTTGTTTCACTGATCTGTAGGTCTGTTCCTGTGCCAGTGCCACACTGCCCTAATTGTATCTTTGTTAAAAGTTCTGATGTCCGGTAGAGCTGCACTTTCCACGTTGCTCCTCTTTATAGTCTATAAAGAGCATCTAAGCTACTCTTGGCCCTTTCAGTTTCCATATAAATTTTATAATCAGATGGTCAGTTGCCACACACATGCACACAGACTTTCTGGGATTTATACTGAGATTGCTTTGAATCTATAAATCAATTTGGGAAAAACTGACGATTTTATGATACTGAGTCTTCTACTTCACAGACATGGTATATCTCCGTCTTTATTTAGGTCCTCTCTAAACCTCCTCAATAACGTTGTATAATTTCCTATGTAGCGTCTTGCTTGTCTTTCCTTAGATTACTCCGAGTATTTGATATTTGTGATACTACTTTAAATGGTATTTATAAATCTCCTTTTCTCTTTATTGCCGATATATGGAAATATAACTTATTTTTATTGACCCTGTAGCCAGCCAGTGATGTTCCTAAATTTATTTATTAAATTCAAGTAATTTGTAGATTTTTTATTTTCTATATACCCAAGTCATATCATCTTCAAATAGTGACAGTTTTACTTTTTCCCCCCCAATTCTCACACCATGTATTTCTTTTTCTTGCCTTATTGCACTGTGAAGTATTTAATGGAAGTGATGACAGCAGGCATCCATGTCTTGTTCTTGATCTCAGTGAGAAGGGTTTTTACCACAAACTTAGATTATGAAAATTTGCACTGGAATATTCTTTAGTATACCCTTGATTTCACTTGTCCCCAAGATGAGTTTTTAATTTGGGAATACTTTAAAGTTTGGAATGTGGCAGTGATGGTTTGTATCCTAGGAGCTCAAAGAATAGAATCAGTTTTACATTTTAGAGAAAATGAGCTGATGTTTATCACAAGACTGTGGCTCTTTATTTTAACCTTGTGAAGAAGATTTTGCCTTTTCCATTTTACAGACGGATCTCATGGCTGGTACAGATGAGCAGGAATTCAAAGAGATGTACTGGACCCAAAGCTCAGGCTGTTCTTACTACCCCCTAGTTCCCTGTAAGAATATTGATTGTATAACCCCCAAAGTCACAAAATTATCACTTTTGTCTTAGATCTCCAAGAGAAAAGTTGTTAAACTGCTTCAACGGTGTATTTAATATCCTTTCCTTTCCCCTCCTCCATATCAGTTTATGTCAAATCTGTCCCATCCCACCTTTCTCTGATTTCCATTACCATGGAAACAAACTTGGGCTTTGGTGAGTCTCACAGGAAAGGAGCCCTTCCTTCCTTCCTGGGACCCTGAAGGGCTGCACCTGCAGCTCTCCTCAGCCGCCTGGCTGAGCCACCCACCAGGCTAGGTACAGGGCCTTCTCTGGCCTCTGCTGACTTGTGTGCTCTTGTCTGATGCCAGAGGGTGGAAGGCAGTGACTGAGAGCTTTCTTCCCGGTCAGGCTGCTTGGGTCATGGCTGTGTGTTTTTAAGATCTTTATAGTCTCAGTTTGAGGATTATGAAGTCTGTGCAGATGCCCAGACGCTTTCTCTGCTGAGATTTGGAGAAAAGAAGGAAGAGTACAGGGAGGGTAGAGCCCGGCTCACACCCAGACTGGCCCTGCTGGCGAGGTGAGGGTGTCCTTGTCCTCACAGCCCTCCTTCTGTACCCCAGGAGCTACCCAAGGATGGCCGGAGAGTTCCCTGCAAGGCAGAATTCTAGGACACTGAAACTCTGACACTAAACACTTGAGATTCTCAAAGACCTTGTTAAAGAGAATAAGTGTTTTCTCAGTTGACTTAACACAGGGTTACCTTCAGCAAACAGCTTTTTTCCTCCTCAAACTTCTTTTGTACAACTCGGCCTTTTTCTTTATGCCTCTCCTTGCAATGACTGCAGTTCTCTCCGTTCCGGGGAACCACTTGGTGCTGCAGCAAGCCAGTGTGGCTTGGAGCCCTTTGTTTGTTTTTTCCAGGTGCTTTTTAGCGCGTGGTGACATGCTTTGACCCAGAAGAGAGGATAGACGGGATCGCCTATTTGTTCTCTCTGTGCCTCTACCTGCCACATATGTACCTTTTTCAGAATTTCCTGGCGTGACTCATGTCTCTTTTTCTGCTTCTGGGTATTTGTGCATCCACAGATTTGCATCCTGGAGGAAGACTGCTCTTTGGCCCCTAAAGCCTTAGCTTTATGAGCAGAAGGCTAGACTGGGCAGTTATTAAACCCAAGGAGCTTGCCCCTTTCCAAGACTTGGAGGAGTTCTGAAGAGGCTCGTGATATTCAGGCTCTCCCTGTGTGATGAACAGGCCACTCAGTTCCCTGTAGGAAGACATGTACCTCGGCCCCCTTCATGCTGGGTGTTGAGCCAGACTCCAGGGCACGTTCAGATACTTAGGGTATCTGCACAGAGGGATTTGCTGCTCTCTCTCAGGTACCTGGGAGTCCAGAGCCCAGGCCCAGGCCATAGAGGCCTGAGGAACTCTCAGGGAGGTTAGTCCATGCAGGAAATGGGCCGCAGGATTGCATCTTGGCCCCAAGCCTGAAGCCAGGTGCCCATGGCTATTACCTCTTGCAGCTGCTGGCAGGTGACCAGAACGTGCTTGGCTTGCTCTGCTCTTGGCTGTGCTCTCTGTGGAGAGGTGTTTCGGATCTGTCTTCACTGCCACTCCCAGGCTCTCTGAGGCATTGTGGCTTTTTCTTGGTGGTTGGACAGGAAGCCTCCAGAGCCTGAAGGAGTTGCACTTGATAACAAAGACCATCGAATGATATAAATTGCTGAGAGGCTGCTTCATTTATTGAGGAGGAATTGAACATGATCACTCTTTGTTCTCAGCACGCTGCTCCAGTGGTTGGAGCCCAGATGAGCAAGAGAGCTCACTGAGGGACTCAGCAGGTGCCCAACCCATGGCCACTGAGTCAATGAAAGGAAGGGCGGACTCACGTAGCTACTCTGAAAACCCAACACAGCACGGCCTAGCTGAGATACAGAACACACACCACTCCCTGACTCGTCCACCCCGAGGCTGTGCCAGGCACTGCTGGGCCAGGCTCCCAGGAAAAGATGAGGGCGACATGGTCTCTGCCCCCCAAGTCCAGGATGGTCAGTGGGGGGCAGGTTCCAAACGTCAGAGTGGCCTGGATGTTAGAGGACGTGGCTCATTTGCTGGGATTGAGGACCCTGCTGTCACCACTCTGGAACTGAAGTGCTGTGGGGAGCACTCGGGAGTGAGACCCGCAGTGGCGGGGCGCCAGCTCACCCCGCAGCACGCCCCTCTCAGAACAATGGGCCCTCAGTCCTCTGCAGCTTCCTTGTGCACCGTCGGGTGTCTCCTCCACGCCCCACATGGGCGGGCGAGCCACTGGCATAGATAAATGCCTGAATGTTTGAGCCATCTGGAACCTTAGGGAGGGACTGTTCTGTAGAACCATATTGTCACCTGGAAAGGGATTTCTTATTTCAAGCACCGAAACTTTTTTTTTCATAGTCATGTTTTTATTATTATTATTAATATGATGAAGCAACTCTGTACAAGGATTTTTATAAAGGGGGAAACGTGCTAAAGACAGCCGTTTGAATCGGAGAGCAAACTGCAGAGAACTGGGGAGGGAAAGAAAGGAGGTGGTCTACCCCCAGGGACTACACAAGGTACTAGCAACAGACACAGAGAACAGGGCACAGACTGACAGAGAAGCTCACAGAAGTCAAATTTAAAGCAATAGGAAGGAGGCACCAAAACTTTTAATTTTTATACCTGTTTGCTTTGATAGTGTCAACTGGACATAACGTAGCCCTTCTAATACTTGGGATTATTCAGTGTTTAGATTGTGATGTTGGAGTGCTTCCCTGTGGTCTGCTGCGCTGTACCGTGCCTCCATCTGCACCAGATGCCCCCCAGTGCAGGTGTTTAACTTGTCCTTATGAGGCCCTCCCCCACCTACAGGGCCGCCTTTACAGTCACCTGTCACTCTCCACCGCTGCTAGAAGCTGCCGCTAGTGCCCTCTCCAGCCTGGTATGAGTATGAGGCCCATGGGGGTGTGAGATAGCTAGAAAGCCAAGTGGAGGGTCAGAGTGGTTCACGAAGAGAAGAGGCTCCGAGTGACTCCCCTTGAGTCATACTGGGCACCTGGCTCCCACACCTGTGCTGGCTGCTCACAGTTGTCATTGTTGGTTTTCCTGGTTCTCCCTATGTTTCCGATATTCAAGATTGTGTGCTGTCGAGTTCCAGACAAGCGAGACGAGGCTGTGCTCTTTAAATCGACTTTGAACTGAATTGTTTAGTGCGTTTGTCATGCTAGAAAGTTCCTCCTTAGTTCTCTCAGCCCTCCAGTTCAATCTAAATCTGTCCCTCTTATTAGTCTTCAGCATAGACCAAAGACCAATTAGCTGGTTGCCATCTTTTGTGTCGTAAATATTCTAAGAAGCCATCAGATTCTCCAGTGTTCTGTCCTTGAAGCGGAAGGAATTCTTCACCTCCTTGGGCTTTTTCCAGCTGTCCATGTCATCAGACATAACTCTCATGTTGCTTGTGTACCTCAGACCCCCCCTCACACACACAACACGCTCCTGTGTGCCCTGTGAGGCAGGCTCCTGTCTTGGGCATTGTAGAAACCTCTTTGTGGGTAGAGGGTGGCGGGTGAGCATAAAACCACTTTGCTTAGATCGTCTGAGGGATCTATTGCCCACAGTGCTAAGAACACTTCGTGGGAGCTCAGGAAATAAGTGCCCAAGAAAGAGCCAGTTTATGACTCTAAAAGAATTCTGATGGGGAACCCGGGGAGGAAGGAGGGATGACTACGTGTCCATCTTCTGATTCCTGTGCCCAAGGGCAAGGGTGGTATCTGGCCCAGCCCCAGCACGATGCCTGGAATGCTGTAGATGCCCAGCAAGTGCTGGCTGACCAGCTCCGGAAGCTGGCTGCCTCTGCTCTTACCCCTTGTGTTCTATGTTAACATTCTTCTATTTGTTAATAACAGCAGACTCTTGACACCTTAAGGTTTTTATAATAATAGTAATGAATATGTATGAAATACTTAACAGTATGCCAGGCCTGATCGTGGGAGGAGCTGCAGCCAGGGACCCACACCGGGCCCTGTGGGGCCTTGGGCAGGGCCTCCTCCCAGCTGGGGGCAGCCAGGCTGACGCCGGAGAGCCCTGGGTGTGGTGGTCTCTGCCCAGGAGAGCAGAGCTTACCTGACAGAGGCCTGGGTGGAACCAACTAGTCCTCCCAGTCATGAATGGCTGCCCCGCCTGGCCTGAGCTACTCGTGAAGGCCACTGCTGATGCAAAAATCTTGCCAGTGTCCCAGGTGCCTAGCTTTCTTAGAGCGTCTCTAAGTCGTAGATAAACAGGGCTCCTCTACACCTGGGCTGCCTTAAAAGAGGAACTTGGAGCAGCTGGTCAGGGAAGTGAATGATGGGGCCCTGACGTTGACATTCGCTGGCCTCGCAGTCTGATTCTCTATCAACTCAGCCCACCTGGAGGGTGAAGGGCCTAATCTGATTGTTCTGGCCTTGGGTCTAAAGTAGAGTGGAGGGTGGCACCCAGAGGGCTGAAGTCTTTACACAGCCTTGTCTGGCAGCTTTCAGTGGCCAGAGCCCTGGGGGAGAGATGGGGTAAAACCAGCTGTCTCCTTGCATGCCTCCACCTGCCCCTTCCCATGTGCCGAGGGAGAGCTGGTGCCTCGGTGCCCCATGGATGTTGGCTGTGTGTGTCTGAGCAGGGACATGATGATGTTGGGGAGCCCAAGGCTCTGGATGGGAACATATTCATTTAAACCACTCTGAACCTAGTTCATAAAACTGTGGGTCAATATTTTAAAAGTCATGTATGAAGAGCTGTGCCAGACTCAACATACTGCATCCCAGTGGGTGACAAGACAAGTGTTAGTTCAGTGGAAACAGCCCAGGAAGAGAGAGTTCTTTAATTATCAGCTGGGTTTCATATTTATAGTAGGGCAGACTGCCCTTGGATAAGAGTATTCATTGATCAGGTGACCACCACATGTGCCAGCACACCATCACCTTGTGCTGGGTCTAAGCAATAACCACCCACGGGCGAGTAGGAATCTCACTAGAGCAGATTCACTGAGTCCCCCTAGGCCAACAGAAGCTGTCTTCATTCTTTCTACCGAGTTCAGGCACCTGCCTTCCAGCAGGGATAGCCAAAAGGAAGCCGCAGGAACTGAACTGCCACTCCCAGGCCCTTCTCCTGGTTGCTGCACTCTCATTCCCAAAACAGGCCTTGTTTTCCCCTCAGTGTTTTCTGTGGAGCAGTAGGCACCTATTTGTTCCACTAACTTTTCATCAGCACCTACACATGCCCTTGGCCCTGGGATGCAGAGATGAGCGAGGCCTGCTACCCAGGCAGGAAAATTGGTGATCCAGTGACAAGTTCTGGGCCTGAGCTGAGCCTTGAAAATTCAGTAGGACAGCGTGGAGAAGATGGGCTAGGGTGTGGCAGGAAGAGGCAGCAATGTTGAAGCCCCAGGGGGAATCCCAGAGAGTCTGGTGCCCATCAGCCAAGAGGAGGCCCAATGACAGGGTATGGAGGTGCCCATTTCCTTGTGACTTGGTGGGGAGCTGGGCTGAGGCCAGGAGCCAGCCAGCAAGAGCTACAGGGACCAAGGGAGCTACAGCCTTTGGTTCAAGAAGCCACATCCCTGGTGCTGAGAGCCTTTGCAGGCCTTGCCACCTTGGCTGGCCCGCTCCGGCAGTGCCCAGCCTCTGTAGACCTCAATCGCTGAGGTTGGGGGAGACACAAAAACACAGATTCCCTCTTTATGGCTGAGGAACCAGATTCCTGTTTTGCCCAGTCCAGAAAACCCTCTTCTCCTAGACACATTACTTTTCCTTCACCTGCCCCAGGCAGGCCTGGGCCTCAGTGACCCTGGAAGGCCCTCCCCACCTGCAGTGTGACGGTGAAGAACAGTCTCTGGAGTCAAAAAGACCAGTCTCCAGATCACAGCCCTGCCACGCTCTGGAGATGTGACCTAAGCACTCCCTATACTTGGCCTTTCAGACACCTGGTGTCCCTCTGTAAAGGTTAGGGCTGGAACGCCCCTCCCTATGCAAGGCTTCCGTGAGGAGTTGATGAGATGCTGCACATAGACAGCTCAGCCTGAGACCAGCAGCTGCTCTTTTTCCCTTGTAGCCGTTAGTGGCCATGAGCCTGGGGTGGTGGCCCTCAGTGGGAGCTGCTCCAGCAACAGTGGGGCCAAGAGCGTCTGGGAAGGTGAGCAAAGCTTTCTCAACTTGCAAAAACAAAGCAGGTGGGCTTCCCAGGAACATGTGTCTCATCCTCCCTTATCTAGCTGTCGTCTGTGGGATGTGTGTGTGTTTGGGGTGGGGGGAGACAAGCACCTGTGTATTCCGGCACACCCTTCTCTTTCGAAGAGCTTCATGCCCAAAGCCTAACTTTAAAATCAAAATTGATCCCTCCCAGTATCAGTGGTGCCTTAGCTGGCCCCACGGAGCTTGTCCAAGGCTACAGAACCAGCCCCCATCGTCGGACTGGGGCATGAAGAGACCCCTGGCCCCGAAGTCCAAGCAGGACAGCAGAGCTGTTGGGGACCCTGCAGTGGCTCCCCCGGGTGGCTGGGCCTCTGTGTCTTGGCCACACCCCCTCTGGTCAGCAGTTCCAATTCCAGTTGGGCAGCAGCTAGAAGTGGAGAGAGGCATGTGTGTCAACACCACAGTGGAGCCAGCAAGCCCTGATTGCCCAGCTCTACACGGCCGCACAGCAGACACTGCCACCTGGTTCTGCTTAGGGGAGTTCTCTGCCATGAGCAAGCCCGGCACTGCTGCTTGGGCCTGCCCTGTGCCTCCCTGAGCAGAGACCTGAACCTTGGGAAGGGAACGAGGCTTCTCTTTACGCTGACAAAGGGCTTTCTGCCTGTCAACCCGGCTCCCCAGCAAGCCCCCGCCCCCTGCCTACCGCAGCCACTGGGCCTCCCTTTGGCAGGGCCCGAGGGCCCGTGCTCCGGAGGCCTAGCCTCTGGAGACTTCCTTTGAGCTAGAAAAACAAGCAGCTGAACCGTGCTCCCTGCAGCTGGGCCCCGCCTGCTGAACCTATAGAAAGGACTGGAGTGGGTTTCGCCTCACAGAAGAGGAAACCTGGCTCCAGCCTCACCCACAGGGCCTGTTATGTCTGGCTCCAGAGGCCTTCTCCTCGGGGGTTTTCCATGCCTGTGAACTAGGCCCCATTCACTTCCCTGTGGTTTCATGGGAATGTCCAAATGCTCAGCAGGTTGCAGCGAGCCCGGGAGGAGAGGGGTCAGCAAGAGGCCCAAGCTCTGACGTGTGGGCAGCCCTAGGGCCGCAGCACCCTCCACTCAGATGCTTGAAGTGGGATGCCCAGTCAGCTGTGGGTGGGCACCCATCAGTCAGTCTGCCAAATTTCCTCTGGTGGGCCCCCCACCCCCTTGGCCTATTCTGCCTGCAGCTCCCTCTCTCCAGGCCTCCGCTTTCCAGCTCCCAGGCCACCAGCTCCACCCTGGCCTGGCCTAGGAGAGAACTGCAGCAGAGAGCTTTAGTTTCCCAGCCTGGCAGCTCTCACTCCAGTGCTCCTCAGCCTGGGGCCCTTCCAGTGTTCCGCCACACTATCCTCGATGTGGGGCCGCAGGAGAGCAGCAGGTCCCCCAGGAGGGTGGCCACTGCCTCCAGCCCTGCAGGCTGCTCAGCTTTGAAGAAGGGGCTGTGGTCAAGTGCAAAGGTCTTCTGAGAGACCCTGCTGCCTTCGTGGCTGATGAGGAGCCCAAGGACTCCCAGGCCCACTGTGTGGCTGTGCCCAAGTGGGAAAGATCTGCCCTTCAGAAGAAATGAACTTGAGACTGGCTGGGGGCAGTTCTTATCAGATTTCCCAGTTAGCAGTTTTCACTAAGAGCTAATTGAACAGTCTGTGAGTGGCCTGATTCCATCTGCATGAGACTCCCACAGATTGTGACAAGTGCCCTGTGGCTGAGGGCAGAGGAGGCTCTTCTGGTCTCTCACTTGGTTTTGGTCTTTGAAAACTGATGCATTTTCAGGTTTGGACAACAGCCATGCCACTGCCCTGGCTGCTTGGCTCCCGGTCGTTTCCAAAGCCGCTTTCTGAGTGTTCTGCGTGTGGAAGGGGTGGGGCAAGTTTCTCATCTGGTTTAGCTGGTAAAATGGATCTGGAAACAGAACATCCTCGGAGGCCCAGCCTCTCTTGCCAGGCAGGGTTGAGAGGGTAAGTGCAGGGGAGCGGAGAGCCTGAGCATGAAGGCCCTTAACCCTCAGGCTGGGGGGCTCGACCTGCCTACCGGCACCAGCCTCCCTCTGCTGAGGGACGGGACAGCAGCCTGCTCGGCTGTGTTCAGCTCAGTGCTGACCTAAATCTGGACCATGCCTCCAGGGCCACAGTACAGGGACCAATGCCCCCTGTCTGGACCTGCCCCGGGAGGCTGCCCTTCCTTGGACAGCCCCTTCCTCCTCGAATGCTGGCTGGGCACGTACTCAACTCGAGCTCTTTCTCACGTTAGCTCCTTGGCCTCTGAAAGCACATTCAGATCTTTTGAATACTTAAAACAGGAATAGAAAACATTACAGAGACGAAACTTGAACACTTGCTTCTTTCACCCATAACCTTGACGGCCTCCCTCACTCTTTAATCTCTGGTTTTCTGAATTGACTTCCCCACCCCTACCGCCACTGAGACTCAGAGCTCCTACTTGCCAAGTCCAGTGGCCCCTCCTCTTCACCGCAGCGCTGGCATTGTGGACAACAGCCCAGCTCGGCCTTATGCCCTCCTCTCACACCACTTTCCTTCTCAGCCACCTCACCACCCTCCAGTTCCCCTCCTCTCCTGTCTTACTCTCTGTGCCTGGTGACAGGGTGACAGTCTTGTCCACCCTGAGAGCCTCACGTTCTATGTATCTCTGGACCATGGTGCGACCCTTTCTTGCTGCCTCTGGCTGCTTCTTGCCAGCTCTCAGCCTCTTCAACTTCCATCCTAACTGCACGTGGCCTCTGATCTGTGTCCCACCGTCGCTGGGCTCTTCTCCCTCTTCTGGGAGGGTTCCTAGTCCTGCAACCCTCCCAGAACCCTCAGGTGAAGTCCCATCCCCCACCACACAGCCCTCCTCCCCTCGACGCCTTAGTCTCCAGCATACCTGCTTTATTATTGTTCTGCCTTCACACCATTACAGCTTCACCCCTTTGTGTAAAGTGTCTCCCTCCTCCTTGCCATCTCTTGGAACTGATCTTGCGTTTCTGGACATATCTCCTCCCAGGGCTGGGGCTCTGGGAGGCCAGGCCAGCGCTGTCTGGCTGCAGCAGGGCCTTGAGGTCACACAGCCCTGTTTGTGAATCCCAGCTGCTCTCAGGGAGTAGTGGGGCGTGGGGCCACACCTTTCCTTTTTGTCCCCACAAAGAGAAAGAGTAAAGAGCTCCCAGGCCACAGGAGGGTTTCATGGGCTGCAGCTTGCCATCTGTCACTGGTGCTTGCTGGTGTCTCGTCCCTCTCGCTGACCCAGCCCACAGCAGCGGCTCAGAAGGGTCCGAGGATGAGTAAGAGAACAAAGAGAAACAAGCTAAGGGCTCTGTGGGGAGGGGAGCACTCCGGCTGGTTCTGGATAATGCCACGGGCTTGCTGTGGACGCGCACGGTACTCTGTAGACCGAGGGAGGGAAGGGAGGAGCAGGTGTTGCTTCTCTCTCGCCTGGTCTGGGGATCTCAGTGGAGCTCAGGCAGAGCTTTAAATTAGCTACAACCCCTGGCAGCAGGTATAAGGAGTCAGACGAAGTATATGTGTGAGGAGTGTGTGCCCGAGCAGAAAGGGGTATGGTGGCAGACCTAGCCCTCCCAACTCTGGAGCATGCCCATCATGTGAATCTTCCATTCTATACAGGTTTATCGAGTGTCTGCACTGTGCCAGGCCTTGCACCAGCACTAGGGTGGGCAGCATTGGGGGGAGGGGAGATACAGCCATGGTCAGTAGTGTGGGCTAAATGCCAAGGTGGGATACAAATAGGGTGCCCAGGGGGCACGGCTCATAAGGTGGGCACCTCATGCCGCCTCCCTGGATGAAGGAACATCTAAGACAGAGATGGGAGAAGAATGGTCCAGGATCCCAGGCTGAGGGAACAGTGGTGCAAAGGGACAGAAGCTAGAAGAGCCAAGAACTCAGGATGGTTGAAGTGTGAGGGAGGCGGCGGGGACAAAGGAGAGGTGATCTGGGCACATGACACCAGCTTGGTAAACCTCACTTTACAGGAGGTGGAACTGTCTTGAGGGCAGTGGTAGCTGCTGAAGGGCTTCAGGCAAGAGAGGAAAGTGACAGGTTTGCCCTCAAGAAAGAAAGGATCCACCACTTTTGGTGTGAAGAAGGAAGCAGAGCAGGTACAACTAGAAGTAGGGAGGCCTTGGTAAGAGATGGAGGCTGGACCCAGTGGGAGGCATTGTAAGAGAACAGCAGAGGCCTCTGGGCATCTTGCCATGTTCAGCCCCAGTCCTGGGTCATTCACATCACAGTATCATAATAATGATGGAACATCTAATTAAGGCAAGACACTTGTGTATGGCATACCCGTTTTTCAGATAATTGAGATTCAGAGAGGTTAAGAAATTTATCTGAAATCACCCAAGTATTGATCTGCTGAGCTGGTAACCACCAGCCCCTCCTCCTCTCTGGGTGGCTTGGCCTGAACAAGGAAGGAAGTAGGGTCAGGAGAGGTGAAGAGCAGGAGCCTCACCAGAGGGTTTTCCATGGCCACAAGCACAAAGCACAGCCACCGCCTTCCAGATGAGCAGAGGGGCACTCAGTCCAGTCCAGTTCCTGGATGGTCAGGGATGGGCATCCTTCTCCTGAAAGGGCAGTGTTTTAGCCCAGTTCTCATTTAGCCACTGCCTGATCCCTGCCAGGTGGAGCGGCCTTTCCCAAATCTTTCCCTGTAAGATGCTACCCAGACAGGTTCAGTCATCAGTGAGCAGCCAGTGCTGCATCCAGGAGCTCCTCCTGGTAAGGGTAACATTAGCCCCCTAAAGGCAAAGGCTGCCCCGTCATAGAACATCAAACAAAATAATCTCCAGCACATCACATATATTTATACTTTCTTCTTTTTTTTTAATCCTTACCTGAGGATATGTTATTATTGATTTAGGAAAGAGAGGAAGGGAGAGAAAGAGAGAGAAACATCAATGTGAGAGAGAAACATTGATCAGTTGCCTCCCGTACACACCCAACCAGGGATCGAACCCATAACCCAGACATGTGCCCTGATCAGGAATCGAACCGTCAACCTTTGGTGCACAGGACAACACAACCAACTGAGCTAGCAGGCCAAGACTATACTTTATTCTTTAAGTGACAGTAACACCTTTTGGAAAGCACCATTATAGACCAGAGTTGTTTTTGCTGTGGGAGGAGTGTGTGTACTTGTGTGTAGGTTGCTTGTGGTCTTCTTACCTGCCATCTGCCATAGCAGGTGAGGGACTGACACCTCTGGGCTTGTTCAGCTCCTCCCTGGAACAAGAAGCCTCTCACCTGTCCTTCTGCCTCGCCCTCCAGCGCCTGGAGGCCCAGAGCACAGGTAGGTGGGATGCTGCAAGTGAGTGCATGGCCCCCAGCTGGCCGTGCAGCTGTCTGTCACAGCAGAGCCTGCCCCAGACCTCCGGAGTGGTGGACCCCCAGTGGCACTGGCTCCAGATGCTCAGCAGATGCCAGGCCTGGGACTAAGGCCTCGTCTCCAAGGGCTTGGCTTGCTGTTCTGGAAGGTGATCCTGGCTGGCAGCCATTCCTGAGCCCCTATTTAGAGCAGTTGTCAGGCAGTTGCTGAGTTCCAGCTCCCCCACCCCCACCCCCCAGCAGGACTGAGTGATCTCATGCTTGTGCCATGCTGGGAGAAGGGGAGGGGAGGGGTTATGATCAGGGCAGCGTTCAGGGCTCCATCCCCACTCAGGCTCCCAAGCCCCAGTGTGTGCAGTTTGCTCTCAGCAGTGCGTCCTAACCACCCAGAACAGCTTGGGGCATCGTCTAAGGCCTGGCTGCAGGTCTTTGTGTGCAGCACTGCCCCTCAAACACGGAAGGAGATCAGGGTGAAGGGGTGCTTGCTGATGAGGTCAGATGCCAGAGCTCCTCTTGTAATCACCCTCTTTCCCTGGCTGAGAGCAACCCTTAGCCCCAGAGCTGGCTTTGATGAAGGAAAAAACACTGAATGGGAGCCCGGAGCCCCTGGACCTTGGGCTGCAGGGCTGCAGCTTATAAACGAAGGCTCTTCCCTGCCCAGAAGTTCCTGGGTTCTAAGCTGCTCCTGCCACGTCCCAGGCCCTGTGGAAGGAAGATGTTGGGGGCCCCCTGCCGGTCCTTCCAGGGAACTGATCCTGATGCGAGGGGCTTTTGCTGGCCCCAGAGGAGCGCTGTGACACACCCCAGGCCAGACCAGTTCTCCTTCCCGTGGTTCCTGGCCAAATTTTTGACAGTGAACCCTGAACTCTGGAATCTGGTAGTTGGCTGCCTGGCTTTTCTTGGCCTTTCTGTTCTTGCATTCCATGGAGACCCAGTTCCATCTGCGCTGCGCCCCTCCCAGCCATCACAGGGCTTTACCACCTTGGCACTCCAGGCCCCGCTCCTGCTTTCTCATGCTTACTCGTGGCAGGTTCTCTTTACCCCTCCCTCTCCCACCTGCTGATGGGAAGGATTTTAAGGACAGGTTGTGGGGAAACGGTCCCTGCAGCTGTCCTAAAACACTAATGAGCCATGGCGGCACTGAGAGAACCGGGCTTATTGCTGCTGCACTTCCTCCAATTTGATGACATTGACGGTTTTCTGGGATGAATGCTTGATATCAGCGAACTGATTTGGAGAGGATCCCACAGGCTGCCCTCCTAACTCCTGCCACTCTGTTGTGAGGGAGGGGCTAAGATGCTCAAAGAGAATTGGAACCCCCCCCCCCCCAGGCACCAAGGACCTGTCTAAGTTCAGCCCCTGCATCCAAAGCTTCGCCAGACTTTTCTCTCAAAGTCAATAAGAGCACACCTGTTTTTCTCTCACCAGCCTCAGGTGACTCACAGCACTGTACTGGGGGGCCAGGGAGAACAGCTAATGAGGTCACAGGGGAAGCAGCTTGACTGGGGTCTGTTGTCACTGCCTGGGGCTTTGGACATTGGCCCCACTCTCCCCCTCCCTTCCCTCCTGTTCTCCTTACCTAAGACCTTGAGGGGTGAGGCAGGAACGGCTCTGCCTGGGGAGGCTGCCCAGGCATTCAGTTTCTTTGACCCAGGCGGGGAGAGCAGAGTGGGGGACAGGCAGAAGCTGCCCCAGCTCAGCTCGACTACTCTGCCCTGCAGCCCTGTTGTGGGGACATGCTGCCCCCTGCTGGCCATGCTGGCAAAATGCAGCCCAAAGTCTTCACCCTAGCCTGCTGCTGGGCTGAAGCCTGGGGGCTCTGAAGAACACATGTGCCCCTGCCCACGATTCTCAGACTGCGTGGGGAGACAAGTCTAGAACTGCCTGGCACACAGTAATGTTTGTTGAGGGGACAAACGAATGAACGAATGGATGCATCTGAAGCATTTAGCTGATGGTGGCCTGCAGTGTCTGACCAAGAGCAGACAATCATTCCAGTCAGACATTTATTGAGCAGGAACTGATACTCGTGTTGACAAGATCTAAATAAGAAAACCAAACATTGGTTAGATTATGCTGGACTGTCACACAAGTGAGCGTAGAGCAGCCTGGGCCTTCCGGGAAGGCATGGAAAGGGCGAGGAAGGGGGACAGATGTCAGGGATGAAAATCACAGGGCACTCTGGCCACTTGGCAGGGAAGGCAGGGAGAGAGGAAACACCTCCCGTGTCTTGAGCCTGAGGATGGGGCAGGCACAGGGTTGGTCTTCCCAGCCACCCTGCAAAGCAGGTGCTATTTATCCATGTTCCTGTTCTACATTTGAGAAAAAGGAGGGTCAGAGGAGGCCCGTGACTTGTTCAGGGTCCTACAGCAAGATCATGTGGAACCTGGTCCAGACCTCATCTGAGGAGGTTTTTGGTCATTGGGTTCAGGTGCTTGAACTCAAAGGTTTTCCACAGGAAGTAATGTGCTAAAGGACAGATGGGGGAGGGGAAGGGTCAGAATGGCCACTTTAAACGTTGTTAGGGCCTCCCGGTGGGAATGAAGAAACTCCTCATTCCCCACACTGGCTTCCTGCATGGTACATGGCCAGCAGAGGTCCGAGCCAGCGTCCTACACCCAGGCTGTATCCTTCCCCCATGGTGGGCAGGTCCAAAGCAGCCCTGTGGAGGAGGGGCTAGGAGTGCAGGACTTGTAAGGAGGGCTCTGGGAGAGACAGATGTGCTGGTGGGACAGCTTGGTAAACCAGAGCCACACTTCTGCTGAGGCTGGCTCAGTCTGGGGGAGGAGGAGTTTTACACACTCATGCCCCACCCTCACCCCCTCCCGTCACTGGCTACTTTTCTATCTTTTTTATTTTATTTTTTTTAGAGTATGTTTATTAAAGCTGGGCACAATGAAAGAGAAAGGACTTAGGATAGAAGAAGCTACAGGAGAGAGCCTAGGCTGGGCTGCTTTGGCTCTCAGAAATGTTATAGGAAAGAAATGAGCCTAGGCTGTGCTGTTGTTAGCTCACTGCAAAGTCAGAGAAAAGGGGTCCTTGGAGACAGGTTCATGGGGTGAGCCCAGGGCGAGCTGCCGCTGCCCATTGCTCCCCTGGTTATAAGTCTCATGGAGACCCTTAGAGTTTAGGAGATGCACACCTGAGAGGGAAGAAAGGTGTGGGTGTGCTCTCGGGAAGGAGAGCACACCTGGCTACTTTTCTTTCCTAGAGCTTGGTGAGGTGACAAGGCTAACCCTGCGGCACTACCCACACCTCCAGAAAGGGAAGTTCATGCTGGGCCTCCAGCTACTGCCCGACCTGCCGGAGCTTCCTCTCTGACCTCCGCCTTGGTGGGAGAAGCACAGGCTTGACTTGCAGACTGGGGTTCAGGTTAAAGACGGGAGTCTTTTCTATCCTGAGCAAGACTTTCCCCACTCGGGGCACCCTGGCCACCATGGCACCAGGACGTGGCTGAGCCTCCTTCCCAGAGGCCTCAGCTCTTGTGCACATGTGTGATCTATGGGGGCCCCAGGTGGGAGAGCAGCACGTAGGCTGCCCTAGATTGGGGGCATGCTCAGGCCTCTGTGACCCAGCTCCCCACTGTGTCTGACCTCTCAGTTCTGATGCACTTCCTCCATCCGTCAGCCCCCTTCCTCCCTGTGTTCTCTGCGAGCCATATCTCTTCCTCCTTGTTGCTAATCCTAAGTACACTAAGTGAGCAGAGCTAGAGTGCTGACTCCTAGGAGGCTGACTGTGGGGTTTGAACACCCCAACAGCACTTTTGCCTTGTCCCAGGCTGTGTGATGTCACTCTTGCTGCCTGAGACTCTCCGTTCATCCTCAGAAACCCTCGTCTCCCTGGGGAGGGAGGGAGCCCAGCACTTCTGGGAACAGGGAGCCCTCTGGGTTCTTGGGGCACATTGTTTTCTTATAGCTTGGGGTGCCCCTGAGTGTCCTAAGAGGCTAGTCACTCAGCAGAATATTTTTTGAGCACCTGCTGTGGGTCAGGTGGGGTGCCAAGCCCCGGGCAGCGAGAGAATGAGACAGACCCTGTGCCTGCTCTCCAGGAGCCCCATCTAGTAGGGGAGACAGCGCACAAGCTGACACTGCAGAGGGGTCATGCGGACTGACTGACTAGTGCTTGAGGGTGTGAGCAGGGGTAAGAGAAAGCAACTTGAGGAAGGAAGTAGGTTGGATGGTGGGAGGGTATCTCTAGGCTGAGAATGAGGGTGCAAGAGAGCCAGCCAGCAGAGCAGCTGGGACAGAAAGAATGGGCAGGGCCCCTGACCGATTCCTCCCCTGCAGGCTTGTGGAGGAGTTCATGCTCTTGGCCAACATGGCAGTGGCCCACAAAATCTACCGCACCTTCCCCGAGAGGGCGCTGCTGCGCCGGCACCCCCCTCCGCAAACCAAGATGCTCAATGACCTGGTGGAATTCTGTGACCAGATGGGGCTGCCTATGGACTTCACCTCCTCTGGGGCCCTCAATGTGAGTGCCCGGGAGCTGGGGGGGGGGGGGGGGGGCAGCAAGAGGCCCTGTTGGGAGGAGGAGAAGGAAGGCCTGGAAGTGGGCGGTGAGAGCCTCTGCATCCCACCAGCGCCCGTTCCCCTTCAGCCAGGACTCCCCTGCAGGGGAGTGAGGAGGCCCTGAGGAGAAGGCCTCCGAGTCCTCAAGGCCCTGGCCGTGGGCCTAGCTCCCCTCCAGGACCAGGTGAGGGAAGCCCTTGAGGCTCAGCTGTGGGAAGGGTCCTGTAGCCAGGTATGGGCTGGGCTTGTCCCAAGCCTTCAGTAGGGGCTGGGTCATTGGAAGCCAGAGCATGTCTCTTATGGTAAGCAGTGTCGAGAGTTCCCTGCCTGGAGCTAAGCCTCATGGAGCTGAGGACTCCATGGCCTTAGCTCTGATCCCCCAAGAGAGAGGCTATTTCTACCTGTGCCCCAAGCCTAGGATGGGTGGAGAGGTACCTTGGGTCAGACAGCTGGAAACAGTCTGTCCGGGCCAGCCAGCTACCTGTGAAAGGACTGACCTCCAAGCTGTTGTCCATGAGGCAGGCCCAGTGTGGGACACAGGCTGGGGACTCTGGCCCCTGCACCCCACTCATGGCCATGTGAGTAGGGCTGGGCACCTCAGCTGACTCTCCCTCCCTAAAGCTGAGTCTCAGATGCTCCGCAGGTGACAGGGCCCCCAAACCTTCTCCCCAAGCCTGACTGTATATCACATGTGTTTTCTCCTAGAAAAGTCTGACTGAAATATTTGGAGATGACAAGTACTCACTGGCCCGGAAGGAGGTGCTCACTAGCATGTGCTCCCGGCCCATGCAGGTAAGGAGGAGCCTGCCCCCCATCTTCCCCCTCTCCCAGGAGCACCCATGACCTCTGCACATGCAGAGGACTTGAGGGGAGGGGGGAGGACTCCCCAGGCAACAGCTGGGACGGGTGGGCCCTGAGCTGAGCCTGATCTGCTACCTCTGGCTTGGTCTTGCCTGCTTCACCTGCTCAAGGGCAGTTTGCCTGGGCCTGCTAGAAGGTCCCGTTTGAGCCCTGCTACCCCACATGGGGGGCAGAGAGTACCTATGGCCATGGGCTCAACACTGCTCTGCCCTCCAATGGCCCTAAGTCCCAAGAACTGCCCCCTGGCTGTGCCATGCAGGGCCAGTGGGGCCCTCATTCTCTGCCCCTAGAAGCCATCCACCTCCAAGGTCAAACCAGCCCTGGAGCTCCATGGAAAGGAGGCCTCTCCCAAGTCACCCAGAGCCTGAAAAAGACTGGACCTTTCCTGGCCTTTCCTGCCAGTGACCTCAGAAGCCAGCCTTCACCTTGGGATCTGATGGCAGGGAGTGACCAGACAGTCTAGTGCCCTGTTCTCCCAGCCCCAAGAATAGACGGGATGGGAGACCAGGCAGGGGTGGCAGCAGTGAGCACTAAAGTCCTGGGTGAACTGCTGAAACAGGATACCAGGGCTGTTATAGGGAGGGCTGGTCACTGTGGGAAAGCCATGGTCCCCACCCATCCCACCCTACCCAGAGATACCTTTGCCAGCCCGGAAGGGAGCCAAAGTCATCTGTCCTCCTCACCCCAGCTCACCTGGGGAACTGGGCCACCTCTGAGAACAATCGTGGCTCAGAGTGGAGGCAGCTCTCACCTCCCCCTGTGACTTGCCCCAGACATCACCCAGAGCCCAGCAGGAGCTGGAAGAGAAGCCGAGTTGGAGAGCCGAGCAGGTCACCACCAGCTGTGCCAAGGGTTCCAGGGCCTCCATACACAGGAACTGGAGCCAGCTGTCCATTTGGCCGAGCGAGCACATGGAAGGGTGTGAGAGTGAGAGCATGGCAAGCAGCCCAGGAGCGAGCAAGTGAACACACAGGGTGTGACTTTGGCTCCGATGAGGAAGGAACCTGGCCATTTGCTCCCAGGCAGCAGCTCATCCTTGATTCCCGAATCCCTGAGAGCTCAGGGACACAGGGCAGGCAGCTTCAGGGCCTGTGACCAGGGCTCCCAGGATCCGCAGGACCCTTCCTGCCTGGAGCGATTTGCTGGGCCCCTAGAGCAACTAGGTGTTCCTTCCTACACCCATCATAATTCCTGCCCTGCGAAGGGCCTTTAGAACTCATACCTGGGTCTTAGCCCCAGGACAGATGATCAGGGACAGAGGGGCTGAGGCTGGCAGGCTGGCGAACTGTTGCTTCCCTTGGCTAGCACAGGGTGGAGTGTTGGGAGCAGAGGGTATGGAGCCTCTGGCCCAGCCCCACCTGGCCTGGCCAGGCTCTAAGAGTGCCCACTCCCCTAGATGGCGCTATACTTCTGCTCGGGGATGCTGCAGGACCCGGAGCAGTTCCGGCACTACGCACTCAACGTCCCGCTCTACACACACTTCACCTCACCCATCCGCCGCTTCCCTGACATCGTGGTGCACCGGCTCCTGGCTGCCGCACTCGGTAAGGGGCACCACTCTGAATGCAGGCCGGTGCCCAGCTCGCCGCCCCCCCTCCCCCAGAGTGGGTGCCCGGAGGCTGCACTGCGGTGACTGTGGAAGTTCGAAGGGGTGGGCAGCCCCAGCAGCAGGGAGCCTGGGCGAGAAACTCCCTGTGAGTACCTGTGGAAGGAGCCACATTAGGGCTCATTAAAAGCGAAAGGCCACCCCACCATTCTCAGCCTCTGGAGCTGGGCAGGAGGAGGCCTTGGCTCCGCATAGGCCTGCCAGGCCTCAACTTGCCTGGTCCCAGGGCACCACGCTGCCCATCACCCAGCCTTGGCCAGTACACACAGAGCAATGCCCCCACCAGCAGCCCCCCAACCACCCTCTTTTCAGGCTACAGGGAGGTGCCAGATGTGGAGCCCAGTGCCCTGCAGAAGCAGGCCGACCACTGCAACGACCGCCGCATGGCGTCCAAGCGCGTGCACGAGCTCAGCACCCACCTCTTCTTCGCCGTCCTGGTCAAGGTAAATCCATCTTCCTTACTCCTCCTCCCCTCCCCTTTGCCCCACCTTCCCTCCTGGGCAGCTGCTCACAAGGGCCCTGGAGGAGTCCTGGGGCCTTCAGCAGCCGGGGTAGGCCCTGGGGGGACGCCATATCCCGTTGCCAAGCCTTGGCTGGAGCCTGCCCTGCCCTGCAGGAGAGTGGCCCCTTGGAGTCGGAAGCCATGGTGCTGGGCGTCCTGAACCAAGCCTTCGACGTGCTGGTGCTGCGCTATGGGGTGCACAAGCGCATCTACTGCAATGTGAGTGCAGGGCCACCAGGCCACGTGAGGTACCTGCTGGGTGGGCAGAGGCCAGCTACAGGGTGCAGAAGCTCCTGGACTGTGAGATGAGTACAAGGCCATGTAGTTCCCTTGCCCTGTCCCCTCCCAGACACCCACTTAGCACTGTTTTCCCCTTCTGTCCCATTCCCCTCCACTGAGGCCTCCTTCCTAGTTCCCTAGGATCTGGGGGTTCTGGCCCAGGGACAGCCCTCTGTGGACACACAAGCATGGAGGATGGGAGCACAGGTCGAGGACCCTGCTATCCCCATCCACACTGAGGATCCAGGCTATGGTGGTGACACTGCACTGCACCCTCGCCCAGGTGTGAGCTGAGCCGGCACATGGGGCAGAAGGCATGGAGCCCCTGACCTTGCTCCCCTCCCCCACCCAGCACCAAGCCCACCCATGGGCCCTGCCAAGACACCCAGCTGTGTCTGTCTGGGAAGGGGATCCAGGCCATCTTCTCCAAGGACTTAGGCAACCATAAAACAGGTCCCTCCACAACTGGTACAGGATGGTAGGGCAGGCAGGTTTTGTGAGATTTTTTATAGAAACATGGGGGAAGAAAAGATCAGAAAGAATGGTCCATGGCCACTCTGGAGGCGATTTCCCCTAAACAAAAGGAAAAAAACCACCCTTTGCCCCTGGTGGCTGTTCATTCCAAGTCTTGGTGCCTGTCTAAGGCCACCTGACGGAGCTGCTTCAGCCTACCTTGGGGTTAACATCCAAAGCACTTTAGGGAGTGCAGGGCTCAGCACATAGTGTGGAATGAGCATGATATTAACAACATGTAGTAAAAGAGAAGAGACAGAATAGAGACCAGCTGGGACCAATCAGCGTTCTTGTCCTTGAGTCTTGATGTTTAATGAGTGCTACAGAAGTTCAGGTCTAGATCATCTCTGCAGACAACCCAACCCTCAGTCTGTGCTAACACCTAGTGCCAGCAGGGGGCAGTAGCCCTCCAGCCTCAGGTGCCTGGTCCTCTGGCCCAGGTCCTGAGGAGCAAAGGCAGACCCACCACTTCCCCAAATAACACACAGAGCCTAGGTACTGGCCTTATCCTGCCTCAGTGGAAGATGGCCTGGCAGGGCCGCCCTGAAGCTGGCCAGAGGTGAAGATGGGGGGGTCACCCCTGGAAAGTCAAACACCAGCTGCTGGGCTGGCCCTCAGGGCAGGGCACTCCCTGAGGCCAGTTGGAGGTGGGCCAAGGCAGGAGGCTACTTCCCAGCATCAGGGCTGTGCAGGATCAAAGGTTAGGAGGTGGTACCCAGAGCCCAAGACCTGAGACCCAGCTCTGTGCACCCCAGGCCCTGCCCCTGCGGTCCCACCACTTCCAGAGGGTGGGCAAGAAGCCGGTGCTCACACTTGTCTGGGATCCTGAGGACCTGGAGCAGGAGCCAGTGCAGCAGGTTAGAACTGGGGCTGGGGCTACTTTCCCAGAGCACCACTGTGTCCCTGTCCACCCCTGGCACTTGGGGAGCCCTCCTCCTGCCTCCTGGGCTGCACCCCCCTGGCCTTCTCCAGCACCCAGGCTTACCCACACCCCCTTCTAGCTTTCTGGCACCACCTTCCCTCCCTTGGGGACACTCACTGTGAGGAGAGGTGGAGGTTGGGGGAGGCTCTGCCTGCCTCTTTAAAACCAAGTCCTTAACTTTTGGGGTCCTTTGAGAATCTAATGAAAGCTATGGACCTCCTGTCCAACAAATTCTGTATAACAGTTTGTACCTACGACATGCTCCCAAGGACAGCCCATACCCCAGCTGTTTGTCCACACTGAGTGCCTACTGTGTGCCAGGCACCAGGACCCACAGCATCAGTACCTGATTGGGTTCAGCTCTCAGACTGGCAGCAGAGGCCTAAAGGCGCAGAGCGAGTGGTCCTGGGGCCCCACTGGACAGATGGTGGCAGAGCTGGACTTTGCCATAGGCCCCTGGCCCTCATGGCCTGTGGCCAGCCCCTTGAGCCCCCCCATGTCACTGCCGGGCTCTGCTCTGCCACAGGTCGTCACCATCTTCAGCCTGGTGGAGGTAGTGCTGCGGGCAGAGGCTGCAGCCCTCAAGTACAGCGCCATCCTGAAGCGGCCAGGCACTGAGAACCTCTTGGGCCTGCAGGACAAGGAGTGTGACAGTGACCATGACCATGAGAAGGAGGACTGAAACCACCATCCTGGCACCGCCCCACCCACCTGCCTACCCCACCCACTGGCTTTTAGGAATAGGACCTTTTGACACCAAAGGGGATTTTTAATTTGGTTTTTAACAACTCAGGGTTTTGTTTTTATTTTTTTCATCCTATTTTATTTTTGCAGCTCAGTTTTTAAATGAACTGGAGGGGAGGGGATGGGGCTAGACAGAAGACTGAGGCCTGGCCAGTGTTCACCAGAGCAGTTGTGCCCTGTCCTCCTGGGAGGCCACCTACTGCCTTCCCCTGCCCAGGAAATGGAGTTTTCAGCAAATCAGTGTCATGGAGTAAAATCAAGTGTGAAGTGCAGTCTGGTGTATGGGGCTCCGTGGGGAGGCTGGGCGGTAGGGTGCCCCCTTGGGCCCAGGACCAGGGCCCTGGCTCAGGCTCCACCCCTCACAGCTGAGCTGGATCACCACCCTCTGGAACCTTCCTGTCAGTTCCAGGATGATTCACGGAGCTCGCCACCTGACATATCGTTCTGGCTGATTAGAAATATAATTAGTATGCAAGGTGGCAAGCTCACCCATCGCCCTCCCGCCTGCTAGCTGTCCATCCCTGCCCCCACCACTTCCTCTCTGCCTGCCAGCCCACTGGGCCTCGGGATGCAGTGTGGGTCCTGTGACCCCCCCCCCCCCCAGGCCAGAACTCTGGCCCTGTCTCCCTTGGTTCAAGCTGGTTGCTCAGCACCTTCAGTCCCAGTCTTGCACCCTGGCAACATCAAGGGAGTCTGGGAGCAAAGTGAGGGGCCCGCAAACTGGCCTTCCCAACTAGGGAGGGGGAAACGGGCTCCTGGTGGCCCAGCCCAGCCTAGTCACCTGTCAGGCATTCTGGTCTACTGATGCCACCATCTTCAGGGACATGGACAGAGACGGCAGGCCCCTGGACAGCACTCTCCCCCCAGCGGGCCCGACCACAGCACAGCACATGCTTCTTCCCACCAAACTTGGAAACCACAGTTTGCCTTCCCAGGAGCTGTCAGAAACTAGTGTGAAAACCATGGTGACCAAGGCCCCCGGCTTCACCACACTGTTTCCTGGGGGTTCATATTAACAGTTCCTTTGGTCTAGTTATAGTGAATTTCCTTCAGAGAAAAATTCAACGCAGTACCTCACAGCGCCTCTGTCTGTCACTGGCAGGCTGTGGCTCATGGTCCACCCAGCACTGGGCTGGGTCCCAGAGAGACAAAGGATACGTCTCTACCTGCCCCCTGTTCCTTTCTCTCCTCTGACACCTCAGTCAGCCTTCAGTCTGTCCGTCCTGCCATTTCCAAGATGTCCCAGGGGCCACCATCCCCTTTCTGCTCCCGTCCCCAGAGCCTTCTAGAACCAAGTATGTGGAAGAGAAGAGAGGTGAGCACCTGGTGGTTTGGTATTTGGATGAGGAGGTTTCTGGGTGCTGCCCTGGCCTGGGTGGCCTCACAGTAAGTGCCCAGGGTTGAGACATGCCAACCCTGTCCCTCAACTGCCCCATCCTCGGAGGAGGAGCAGCCCTCCTCTCTAGCTCTGTCCCCCAGGACCTCCCTCAGAGCCTGGGAGCTGAGGGCAGAGCAGCGCCCATGGGGTGGTGCCCTTCAGGGACGCGGTGGGTCAGTGTTGGGGCCCCCTCCCGGGCAGCGTGGACCCAGACCGGACATCCCTCCATATGCCCCAGCGCCTCCAGGCCTCATGAGGAACAGCTGGCTTGGTCAGCAAGGAAGGTCTTTGCTGCCGGAACTTGCGTGGGAGGCAGAGGCAGGCCTCGCCCTGATGTCCCTAGAGCCACGGGGCCATAGCAGCCCCATCCCACCACCCCATTTGACAGGAGTGGAAACTGCACCCAGAAAGGGGTCACGTCTCTGGCCAAGGTGATATAGCAAGACTGCCCAGCTAGGACTAGGGCTCAGGCACCTGCCTTCCACCACACCCCACTGTCTGGGCCCTCCATCTGCACCCACACATGCAGCCATGCCTCCATTCATGTGCATGGTGTGGGTGGGACCGTGTCCACGGGTCCAAGAAGGAAGACAGTGCTTCCTGTGGCACCACGCTCAGGGGACTTGACAAAAGGGGTGATGAAACGAAACTCATCACAAAGGAAGACTTGCAAAACAAATAATTTTTTTTAAAGAATAAAAAAAAAGGTGGAAAAACTTAAAAAAAGATTAAAAGGAAGACTCATTGTTGTCCATCCACCGAGAGGTCACTGGTTCAATTCCCGGTCAGGGCACATGCCCAGGTTGCCAGCTTAATCCCCAGTAGGGGGAGTGCAGGAGGCAGCCAATGGACGCTTCTCTCTCATCGATGTTTCTCTCTCCCTCTCCCTTCCTCTCTCTCTAAAAATCAATAAAAACTCTTTAAGGAAGACTGATTCCTTCTTCAGCTGTCCCAGACCACCTGCATGGCTGTGCGGACACATGAGCAAGGCTGTGTTTTCCTGTATTACCATGGGGGAGAGAGACAGACACAAAAAAATGTCACCATATAACGAGGTTCTAGCAAAGTTCCGAGTCTGGGTTGTATATTCCCAGCCATGAAGGGACAGTGCCCAGAAAAAATGGCAAAGGGCCTGGCCGGTGTGGCTCAGCAGTTGAGCATCAACCTAGGATCTGGGAGATCGAGGTTCGATTCCCAGCAGGGCACATGCCCGGGTTGTGGGCTCGATCCCCAGTAGGGGGCGTGCAGGAGGCGGCCGATCAGTGACTCATCATTGATGTTTCTACCTCTCTCTCCCTTCCTCTTCCTGAAGTCAATAAAATATATTTTTTATAAAGTCGGAAATCGAGGTTAGGAGAGTGCTGACACCCAGCACGTGGGCAAGCAGGTCCTCATGATCAAGCCGAGATGAGGACACAACCCAAGTGTCCTGCAGATGAATGGGTAAAGAAGATGTGGTACATACATAAAATGGAATGTTATTCGGCCTTTAAAGAGGACATCCTGCCATTTATGACAGCCTGGATGAACTAGAGGATGTTATGCTAAGTGATATAAGCCAAGCACAGAAAGAAATACTGTATGTTCTCATATGTGGAATCTAAAATACAGGCAGAGAGGAGAGTGGTGGTTCCCAGGGTGGGGGGGGAGGGAAAGAATTAGGAGCTCTGGGTCAAAGGGTAGAAGGTTTCAGTTAGAAAATGAATGAGTTCTGGAGACCTAATGTACAGCATGGTGATATAGGTAACAATACTGTGTTGTATGCTTGAAATTTGCTAAGAGAGTAGGTCTTTTTTAAAAATAATTTTATTTTTAGAGAGGGGAGAGAGACATCCATTTGTTCCACTTATTTATGCATTCATTGGTTGATTTTTTTTTTAATGTTTTTATTGATTTTAGAGCGAGAGGAAGGGAGAGGGAGATAGAAACATCAGTGATGGGTGAGTGAGAATCATTGATTGGCTGCCTCTGCACACCCGCTCCTGGGGACTGAGCCCAAAACCCGGGCATGTGCCCAGGTCAGGAATCAGTCTGGTGGCCTGTTGGTGCATGGGATGATGCTGAATCCATTGAGTCACACCAGCTGGGCCATTGGTTGATTCTTGTATGTGCCCTGACCAGGGGTCAAACCTGCAACCTTGGTGTATTGGGACAATACTCTAACCAACTGAGCTGCCTGGCCGTGGCTAAGAGGGCAGATCTTAAATGCTCTTACCACAAAGAGAAAATGGTGACTGTGAGGTTATGTTAATTAGCTTGATTATGGTGGTCATTTCACGGTGTATACATATATCAAAACATCAAGTTTTGCACCTTAAATACATATATACAATTCCTATTTGTCAATTATACCCCAGTGGAGCTGCTAAGTTAATTAATGAAATAGAAATGGAATCTATGTCCCCTCCCTTGAATCTGGACAGGCCCTGTGGCTGCTACCAGGTAGAAATGTCCAACGTGACAGTGGGCTGGTTTTCAGACCCAGGCCCTAAGAAACCGGCAGCTTCCTCCTGTCTCTTAGAATGCAGTGTCATATTGCAGGGAAGCTAAAGCAGCCTGTGGAGAAGCCCATGCGGAGAGGAGCCAGTTTGTCGGCCTAGGACAACCTCCTCGGGGAGTGGGTCCCCAGCTCCTGTCCGGGCACCCCAGCTGAGGCCGCGAAGAGCAGACGCGGCTGTCTCCTTCAGGAGCTGCCCAAATAGCAGATTTGTGATCAAATAAATAAAGGGTGGTGGTGGTTTAGGTGGGTCGGGTATGGCTCACCACACCCCAATGGGTGACAGGAACAAAATTGCAACACAAGATAGCCATAGATAGAGCCGACAGTTAAAAAATGCACAAGTACGTGATTTAGAAACTGGTAAATATCAAAAGAAAAAGCCAAGAGGGGAAGGTGATTGCCCGTGAGGAGGGACCAGCAGGGAGAAGGGGACCACTTTTCTTGCTTGGTTGTAAAAACATGGAGCTATTCTATGCTTCACATTCATGTGTAACTTGGATAAACATTAAAAGTAAAAACAAAAAATTCTTTTTTCCTTAGCAAGAATGGAGCTATAGTGGGTTTGAAAGGTGCCCTGTACATTCAGCAATGGGTACATCAAACTCCATTATCCCAGTAAATAAAATTTCTGCTGACAAGCAACCTCATATTCCCTCTCAGTTAAAATGCTGCCTAAGGGTTTCAGCTCCAAGACCCAGGTGGCCGTCTTGGCTGCATGGGTGGAGCCCTCGGGACTGTTTATTGTGTCTGAACCAAGACCAGGCAGTGCAGGGTGAGGGGCCAGGCCCTGGGCAGCTGCCAGCCTGGAGGCGGCGGTGTGGCCCGGGAAGGGCAGGGCTGCCGACGAGGCTGCTGGCCCCGCTGTGGCAGCTCCGCACAAGGGCTCGGCCCCAGGCCCTGCCGCAGAGGCCGCCATCCCAGGTCGGCCCACAGAGTCCAGGGGTGGAGCTGGAGAGGTGCTGAAGCAGACGGAAGACGTGAGCCCCACGAGTGGGAGGAGGCCCGATGCCTCTGCTGACCTTAAACAAGGGGGGGTGCGTTCCACACCTGGATGAAGAGTGTGAATTCGCGCATGACTGAGGCTATGAACTTAAACCCTTTCTGTAATGTGACCTCTGCGCTCTCTTTTTATGGTTTCTTTTGGTCAGGTGTGTATCTGTTTTTAATATATAGACTGTGGGGACGAAGGAACTTTACCCTCAAGGTTCTGTCGGCTGCTCTAATACCTCTCGAGAGGTATTGCTGCTGGTATATCTAAGCTGTGTTAACCTAGACGCACCAGAGCAAAGGCCAGGGCTGGCTTAAAGCTTTTCACTAAAGAAGTTACAGGCCTGGGGTGTGACTGCCCAGCATGACCTGCCTGGGTAGGAATTTATGGTCAGATGGCCCCGTGAGGTTCCTTTCCATAGAGCCCCGTTTCCACCCACAGTATGGACATCACATTTCGCTTTTCATTCATCTGTGGATGGACATGCAAGTTGCTTGTGCCTGTGGGAGAGGGGAGAATTCTCCCCTTCTACCCTTTAGTTCTTAATTCTGGACTAGTAATAAATTGACACGACTAGATTAACAAGATAACAGACATTCCAAAATGAATTAAAAGAGTTTTATTCAGATACAATTTGCAAATCAGGGACATAGCCCTCAGTGTGAACCAAAGACATCTTCCAAAGTGCAGGAGACAGAGCAAGGTTTCCAAAGTCAACGCGGCGGCTGCTGATCAAAGAGGCGAGTGGCTCCGGGAAGGCCACACACCTCCACCACTGGTGCCTCGAGAGGTGGGGCAGCTGCAAAATTCACCCATCTGCTGGCTCAGAGGTGCAAGAACAATGGATAACCAGGAGGCACTTGTCAAGGTCCTGGCTCTGGCTCAGGCTGCAGAACACGAGCTCTGGGTTGCTCAGCACAAGTCAGGCAGCGCAGAGAGACTTCACTCTGTGGGCCGATTCCAGGCCTGGGAGCGGAGTCAGGCTCCGTAAGCAGCCTGAGAGTTCACGCTGCAAAACCTCAAATGTTGGGACACAGATTAGGACGTTAAAGCGCTAGTGAGTCCTCAAGGAGAAACACCAGTTTAATACCTGCGCAAGGGCGTGGTGCTCGGGTCAGAACATGAGGCTCGAGAAGTGATCAGACTGCCTGGCCGGCGTGGCTCAGCGATTAAGCATCGACCTAGGATCCAGGAGGTTGGGGTTCGGTTCCCGGTCAGGGCACATGCCCGGGTTGCGGGCTTGATCCCCAGTCGGGGGCGTTGCAGGAGGCAGCCGATCAGTGACTCTCTTATCGATGTTTCTCTCTCTCCCTCTCCCTCTCTCTGAAATCAGTAAAGATATTTAAAAAAAAAAAAAAAAAATGATCGAACTGCCCTGGCCGGTGTGGCTCAGTGGTTGGAGTGTCGGCCCGCACACTGAAGGGTCTCGGGCTCAGCTCCCAGTCAAGGGCACGCATCTGGGTTGCAGGTTCCCTCCCTGCAACCGGTGGATGTGTCTCTCACATGGATGTTTCTCCCTTTCTCTCCCCACCCTCTCCCTCCCTTCCACTCTCAAAAAAATCTATGGAAAAAATATCCTAGAGTGAGAACAAAAAAAAAGAAAGAAAAATGATGGAACCAGGCATCTTTTAATACTTTTTAGACAAACACGTTTCTGAGAAACCGACAGGACGTAGAAAGGCGCTGCTCTGAGAAGGAACGGGCCGGGCGGCGTGTTTGCGCAGCTCGCCCCTCGGGCGCCTGGCTGTGAGAAGCTGTGTCTCGGGGCTCCGGAGCAGGAAGGGCACCTGTCCCCCGGAGAGTTACCTCCTGCTTCCAGGGCCACAGAGCAGGGTCAGGGCTGCTCTGGCTCCTGCTGCCTCCCAGGTGACTGCAGTTGGAAATAATCAAGAGGCCACCCTGGGACGCGGCGCAGCAGCCTGACCTGGGCCCTGACACCCCTCCTGGCTGCTGCAGGTAGTGCTGCTATGAATGTGGGGGTGCAATAGTGTCGTGGAGAGCCTGCTTTAGTTCTTCTGGGTGCACACCCGGAGGCGGGATCGCTGGATAGGAGGAATGCTCTTAGCTCCTAATCATCGGAGAGCAGACCATGCCTGGGCTCCAGCCAATGTCCAAGGGAGTCGAGGTCAACGTCGTGTACAGGGCACAGGGCACAGGGCGCCACTCCGGCCTGCCCCCTGCAGGCACACATGTCACGGGACAGGACACCTGGGCTGAGTGGGTCTGCCTGTGGCCAGCGAGTAGTGTGTGGGTTTTTGTTGTTGTTTTTTAAATATATCTTTATTGATTTCAGAGAGAGGGAGAGAGAGAAAAACATCAATGATGAGTCATTGATCCGCTGCCCACTGCACGCCCCCCACTGGGGATCGAGCCCACAACCCGGCATGTGCCCTGGCTGGGAATCGAACCCCGATCTCCTGGATCTTACGTCGTCGACGCTCAACTGCTGAGCCCCGCCCGCCGGGCGGTCTGTGGGTTCTTGACCGTGCAGGGAAGGTTTAACAACAGGAGTCCCGGTGAATTCTAGAGGGCATTTATCAAAGCTGGGGACAGTGAAACAAGGAAGGGCTGGGAAACGAGCCAAGGCTGGGCTGCTTTGGCTCACTAAGAAGTCAGAGAAAAGGGGGCCCTGGGGACAGGCTCGGGGTTGGTCTGGGACGAACTGCCACTGCCCATTGCTGCCCTGGTTGTAAGCTCCTGGCGTCCCTTAGAGTTTAGGAGGTGAGTGCCTGTGGGGAAAGGGGTGGGGGAGGCGTGGTTGTGCTCCTGGGGAGGCCATACCTTTGTTCTGAGGGGTTTTAAAGGCTGGGCTTTGAGGGGCCGTCTTAGGGGAGGCTCTCAATAGAATGTTCATTAGATTTATGCTGATGCACAAAAATGAGACTTATTCCCTTAACTTCATCTGTCCTTGGGTGTGGTTGGCAAACGGCACTAATTGGATTTCTGCTCTGTTTCCCCAGTAGGTGATTTAAGTTATTTATCCTCTAGCTGGGGAGGAGAAGTGCAAACCATTTTCTCTGAAGTGTCCCAGGTTTAGGGAAGACAGGATTTACTAGGTGGCTGCAAACTGCTTGTCATCTAGATTTTCTGCTGTTTATCTGTCTCAGTTTCCCTGTCCACTTGTCCTGGCTTACTGGCCTCTCCCAAACACAAGCAAGGCTGGCCCAGCCCAGGGTAATTGGACACACAGACCAGGTCCCCACTCTGTTGTCACCACCACCCCACCCTTTTCCACAGAACAAGACTCGGCCAAGGCTCCTGGGCACACCCTGTACCCCAGTGCCTGTCCACCTGCCCAGGCCAAGCCTGGTGAGGAGCCATGTTGGTGGCAGGGCGACATCAACATCAGGAAGCCAAACCAGGCCCCTGCCCAGACCCTGTGCCTGCACCCCACCTCCCTCAGCGCCCAGAACCGTGCCTGGGCCCAACTGGTTCCCAGGAAATACTGAACCAGTGAGACAAATGAAGGAGTCACAGGGCCCCAGGACTGTGGGACAGAGGGCCCCATCAGGGCACTGCCAATGTCCTCACCCAGAGGGCACCTGCCTCACCCCACCCTGGCCTGGGGAGACACCTGGGCTGATCCTGTGCAGGTGGCTCCACCTTGTTCAGGCCCCGGGCCCCAAGGCCTAGTCACACCTGGCCAGAGGGGCTGACTCAGGGTGGCTGCCTGGGGCACAGGGAGGGACATGGAGCCTTTTACAGTCAGGGATCCAGGCCTCCCCTGATTCAAGCCCAAGCACCTTGAACTGAAGCCAGTACTCTGGTGCCTCAGTCTTGTCCTTCCGGCCTCGCCAGGGCCCCAGCCGCTCTGGAGTCCCGCTCTGCCACCTTCCCGCCACCCCACAGACCTGCGGGGAGCCAGGGTCAGCCACAGCCGGAGCGGTGAGCACGCTGGCCCGGTGGGCCGGCTGGGGGCCTCCCTCCGGAGCTCATGGAAGCGGGGAGGCACCCAAGGGCCCTGGAGCCCCACGCTGAACCCCCACCTCTGGCCAGGTGACCCCGACTACAGGCAGCAGGCGGCGGTGCCCCTGGATTCGGAAACCCAGGCCCGCAGGAGCAGACCCTGGGTGCCCCGACCGCCCCACCCCCACCCCGGGGACCCCGCCTCCCCCGCCCCCCCCCCCCGGAGCAGCCGCACCCCTGCCCAAAGCCTGGGACCCACCTGGGGCCTCTAGGCCTCACCCTTACCTGCCGGCGATAAGTGAGCCTCAGCTGCCAGCGCCGCCCCTCCCCCACCTGGAGGCTGAGGCCCTGGCTTTCCAGCCGCCCCCAAGGTCCCCCTTGGCTGCTCGGGACTCCCTGTCCCCAAACGGGTACTTGAGCAACGTCCAAGCTCCCTGATAACAATGGGCTTCCTGTCACCCTGCACCTTGGTGGCAGAGGAGGCTGCTGGGTGACATGAGGGGGGTGGAAATGCTTCGAGAGAATCACTGGGCCTGGGCCTGGTTCCATTACAGAGAGGAATAGATAGAGACACAGAATAGAATGATCTGGCCCAAGTCACTCTGCTACCGACATGGTCACTCCCAATGCCCTTTCCCAGCAGGAGCGCCTAGAAGCTTTGGGCAGCCCCAGACCAGCCCTTGCCCCCACCCTGAGGCCATGTGGGCACCGGGCATGGATTGGTGAACAGGAGACGCCCTGCCCTGCGGGGGCCTCTCTTCTGGGAGGAACACAGGCGTAATCAACTAAACTGGTGTATACAACCAATACATTCTGGAAAGAAAGGTCATTAGCATGTGGGGGCAGAGTATGCGGGGGGTGACAGCCTGGGAGGCCAGGGAGCAGGGAGGGCCCCCTGGGGAGCAGCCAGGTGCAGGGACTGAGGCAGGAGGCTTGAGCAGGGATCCCCAGGCAGCGAGCGAGAGCCGCTGGAGGCCGGCAGCTGCATCAAAGGGGAGAGAGCCCGAGGGGCGGGCAGGAGCTCAGGACTGACCCACAGTGTGGGTGTGACCAGAAGGCTTCGGGCATGGGCACAGCGTGACCTGGCGACTGTGGGGAGAAGACCCTCCGTCCTGTTGCGGGGAGGGGCGCAGAGGGAGGAGATGGGAAACCGGGCGGAGGCGCAGACACCAGGCCTGTCTGACCTCCCTCCCGAGGCCAGCACCCCGCAGCACCCGCTCCGGCAGAGCTACACGCACTGAGTACCTCACACACCCAAAGGGAACGTTTAAAAGAATCCCAGAAAGGTGCAGTCAACCCTATTTTTCGATGCATTTTTAACAGAATGACAAATTTATTTGCCCACTTACAAAGGTGCGGAAAACAACCTGGCTCACTAGAAATACTAAGATGACAGAGCGCGCTTCCTTCTTTACTACAGTCTCCGTTTAACACCAACATCCCCCTGAAGGCCTGGCTCAGGGCACTTCATTCCAATCCTGGTTTTAGTGGCTGTCACGAGAAGGGGGGCGCAGTGGAAGAAGGCCGTGGTCAGCTGGGCTCACTGAAGCGCCACACTCCCGGGAACCTGTCCACCAGCTGGGCAAAGGCCTGTGTCAGAATGCAGCTCCTGTTTGTCTTCCCTGCTGTCAGTCAGCTGGAGTTGGTCTCCCCAACCAATGGGAAGGTGCCACATGCCTGTTTCATAAACGGGCTCAAACCCAAGGTACCCCTACATCTGAAAACTCTGCCGGTTTTAGAAGTAGATCTGTATTCTAGAATTAGTGTCGATGGCCACACAACTTCAAACCTTCTAAAGAAATTGAGCTGTACCCTTGAAAAGGTGAATTTTATGCTATGTAAAGTGTATCTAAATTTTATAATGGTTTCTGCTTCCAAGTTTTTTCAGTGTGCAGGCATGAGGGGTTTATTGTCAATCACATTGTTGGCCTCAAAGTGGGGTGTCCAGGGAAACATTCCGAGCAGCTGTTCCATCGGCTTTCCCCTGAAGGGCAGGTGCAGGGAAGGTGTGTTTTTAAGGTTTTCACTGGGTGCCTAAGACCGATAGCTCTCGCCCCTCAGGACACGTCGCACATTGGTCTTGAAGGAGGAGGGAAGCTGGGAAGAGAGGGAGGAAAACTCACGAGAGCCCTTTCCAGTACTTTGCCATGAATGGGGCTTGTTCTTGGTCATCTGAAGAGTTTTCATGGTCACCCCCAACCTTGTCACTGTGAGCAGGATGCCTCAGGGGCTGGGCACTGCTCTCTCCGAAGCCTCTGCAGTAGAAAGATCCTGGCACCTCTAGCATGAGCCTGCAATTCCCCCTTGTGGCCATAAATCAATGCGAAGAATGCACCGATGACCAACCTGGTGGATAGTGTGGTCTTACAGGGCTCAGAAGGCTCATTCCTAGGTCTCAGTATCACCCTCTTGTTGACCATCGGGGATGGGGCAGTGTCATAACCATGGGATGTGAGTTATCATAACCATGGGATGTGAGTTGAGGCCAAATTTTCCCAGAAAGGGAAGGGCAGGTAAATGGAAAGGCAGTCAGGTCGTATGGCCTCATCATGAAAAACACTCTGGATCATTTCTATCCTGTGAACTGTCATGATCTGAGTTTTGCTGTCTGTCTCTTTTTTCTGTATTTTGCATCTACTGTAACATTTACATAAGCCATAAAGAGAATGAACAGTTATACATGTTCAGCAATCATAAACAGTTGGACTATATAGAAAAACCCAAAGAGTAAGTAGCTATTATTATGACTAATATCCTTAGCAGACAGGTAAAGGCAATCAAAGAAAATGGTTTGTGAGTTCAGTATCAATCTGTAGGTGCACAGGCCTTGTTGCTGTCTTGGGATCAACAACTTCTCATCCCAGAGGAGCCTTTGATGTCCCTTATAGGTACAGGCAAGTGTCAGGGAGAGGGGCAGGTGTCCACCTGGTTAGGCGCCTTTTTAGATGAGAAATCTGAGTCAGTGAGTCACCTCTTTAAGTTTAGTTGCACACAACAAAACTAAAAAAAAAAAATTAGTTGCACATGGATCGGTAACACCTGACCTGGTCTTTTCCAGCGAGGCTGGGGAGAGTCTTATTTGCTCTCTTCCAACAGACCCAATCTGCTGGTTGAAAGCCACGGTCTCTGAAGTCTTCCTTTCCTGGGAGGGCACTGTGAAATGAATCATCTGCTAATTTATCAATTTCTTTAAGCAGAATCTTTTATTGGGTTAGCAGAGAGCAAAGAACATTGCTGGGTCCAGATAATTTGATTGCTTACGGCTGCTTGTTTAGCTGCTGCATCAGCTACATGATTTCTTTTTGTTTCTGTTTCCGTGCTGGTGGCTTCGGAATGTCCTGGAATCTTGATTATTCCCAGGCGTCTCGGTTGCTGTTTGCCATCTAATGGCTCTGCAACCTGGGGAGGAATGTATAGGCTGCCCTGAGGAAGCGAAGAAGCCCCGTCGCTCCCCTAACATTCCAGAGTCACGGGCCACACCAAGGGCACAGCGACTATCAGGGTAAACACTGGCTCCTTTGATCTTTGGCCGCTTGACAAGCTTGAATTAGAGAATTGATTAGGCTTGCGGGGCAGGTCTTAGTTCAGTTCAATGCGAACTTTCCATTACATCCACCGGGAAGTTACTGCGCGTCCAGCTGACTTAGGTCTCTGTTGGTCTTTGAGATAAGACCCACCTGTAAACCAAAGTAAGTCAGCACCAGCAACAGGAGTTTCCTGTAAGTCTTCCGAGGAGCGAGAACGTGGTCTGTGGGTAAAACGCAACCAGCGTTATCCTGTCAAGAAGGCGGTCAAGTTGCCGGGTTAAGACTTACATTGAGCAAAAAGTAGCGTCAGGAGCAGGGAGCAGGAGTGCCTCGCAGGGGCCGGGGCGTAAAGCTGCGTGTGGCGAGGGGCCAGCAGGCTCCACGGAGCAAGGAAGGCTGTTCGCACGGCGTGGCTGGACCAGAGGCGCCCTTGCAGGCCCGGGAGCCCCTTTGGAATTGAGCCTAACGCCGGCTCTGATATCCTATAGAAATGATGCTTCTGTGTTTCGGAGTTGGAAGTCCTACAGCGTCCCTTCATTCTCACGCATCAAGGGAAGAAAGGGAGTTATGAGTAGGGTGCCCCAAGGTGGGAGCTCAGATCCTTCTTCCTTAGGGCTTCTGCACCTTGTTTCCTGTCAAGGCTACGTTGGATGGGACCAAGTGGATCTGATTTTAATCAGGCAGGTAGAGGCTGAGCCACTGGTGAAAAATTTGGAGCCCAGTTGTGACAGTATCCAGATATCCCTACAAAGCCCCTAAGCTGCTTTTTAGTTCCCATAAGAGGGAAGGATAGGAGTCACCTGAGCCTCTCAAGGTTAATTAGCAGCCCATCTTTAGATATAAGATAAATGGTATTTCACTTGGGGCAAACAGAATTGAAGCTTATCTTCTGAGACCTCACATCTTTTGTAGCTAGTGCTGCAGTAGGTAGATTGTCTAGAGAGTAAAAGCAAGTCATCCACATATCGGATCAGAAAATCAACATTTAAATCAGCCTTTGGTGCCTGAGAGAAATGGAGGGGCTCCACGTACCCCTGCGCAATGTAGGCTAAGTAGATGGCCCACCTTCCCGGGTGACGCGGAGAGCCGCTGACTTTTCCTGCGGGGATGCTGGAGGCACCGCACGGGCCGGCACTGGGGAGGAGCGGCTGCTAATAGAGCACGTGGGTTTGGAACCACAGGATGTCTGGGAGTAGCTTTTAAAATCCTCACCCCAGAATGTTTTTATTGCTTTTTAGAGAGAGAGGAGCATCCATGCAAGAGAGAAACATCGACTGGTTGCCTCCCGCGCTCACCCTGGCCAGGGATTGAACCCCCAGCCTTTTCTGTGTGCGGGGCGACGCCCCAGCCAACGAGCCTGCGGCCGCCTGGGAGCAGCTGCCTGCCGGGGACCTGGCAGGTCTCCGTCCGCTTCCATTGGGCCTTTACTGGAGGGACAGGAGAATCACAGGGGCTCATACACCGGAGTACAAACCCCTTTTAAAGTAACCTGTGGCCGTGCCAGCGTGGCTCAGTGGTGGAGGGTCAACCTATGAGCCAGGAGGTGGCAGTTTTATTCCCGGTCTGATTCCTGATGGGGGCATATTGGGGGGGGGGGCAGGAGGCAGCCAATCAATGACTCTCATCATTGATGTTTCTCTCCCTCCTTCTCTCGGAAATCAATAAAGACATATTTAAAAATAAATAAATAACCTTGTGTAATGGGATTAATTCCAGCCAGCACATCAGGTCTTAAAGGATATTGGCAAATACTGGGTGGAGCAGGGTATTGCCAATAGTTATTTTGATAGGAGTGGCTGAGCTGATCTTCCCGAATCTGAACTGGGCCCGAGCTCCACAGGATGGTCCTACAGCAGACATTCAGCCTCGAGATTCGTTTTCCTTTGTGGAGGTTCCTTTAACGCATCTTTCCAGTTGATTGATTTAGCTCTAAACACACTTCACCCTTCTGAGGAAAGGGTGTGTGGCATCGTGGAGTTCAAGAAAGTCTCAGGTGAGTCGGGGCAGATTTGATTAGCAACAGTATATGTTACCCCGAAACATTCCCTGGTTGGAAGGGAGCAGATTCTGATTTAAAAATAGAATTGGTTGATTAGCTATCCCTAACATCTGTACAGTTTTACTCTGAGGGAGGGGGCAACTTTACTGGGTGTGGTTAAGAACAGGTGAAGTAGCCCCGGGATCTGCAAGCGCCTTAGTAACTCCCCTTTCCTCGGCCATTTCAAGTTCTCGTGAAGCACCGGTAAGGAGGGGAGATGGCCTCCCAGAGTCCTTTGAGAAGCCCCACGCTTGCTCCCGTTTTTTTTTTTTTTTTCTAAATCCCATTTCAATTTTCAACAATTTTTCTTAAGACGATGTGGTTTTTTACAGTGAAGGCAGACTCTCCTTTGACCTCACTGAGAAGTCCTTTGGTGATTGCTAAGCTGCTGGAGCTGTGAATTCATCATTTTAGTAGCTCTAGCCTTCCCTTCCCTTTGAACAGTTTCAAGTAAGTGACGGACCAGAATTGCCAGTTTATCAGAATTGCTAACATATGTGGTCGACCCGTTTAATTCATGTTGTTTAATCAGAGTTATAAGCTCCCTGTGTAATCCTTCCAGAAATGCTGAATTAAGCATAGGGTCATCTTGATGATCCTTAAAACTGTCTGAAGATGATCCTGAATGTTGTTTGAAAGTTTTTTCAAAACATTCCAAGAAATCAAGTATGTTTTACTCGATATTGCTGGATTTTCATCCAGTCTATTTTCTGGGAGGAAATCTCAGCAGTGGCTTGCTGAAGCCTGTGGGCTTAATTCCCTACATTTTTCTTGGCTTTTCTTTGTTTTTAAAAACCCTCTATGGGAGTTTTCCAGCAGGCCTTACCTGGCCACTCTGCTTCTTTGCTCTCAGAAACCAGTAGGTGTGTTAGTTTGGAATAGGTCAGAATAGCCAGGATCATATATTCTAACAATTAAATCAAATTCCTTTGCAAACCCAACAGGATCTTAGAGAGGATCAGGAAAATCCTTAGTTAGATTCCTTGGTTCTGCTTTAGTCCATGGGGGTAAAGTATTGCTGGTTCCCCTCATGCTGAGACTGGCTGTTCTCTAAAGAAAGCTATAAGAATTCGTTGCTTTTTTCTAGCCCTATCCCGGCCTGCCTTTCTTTTCTTACCTCCCCCTAAGTCAGCAGAGGGTGGTGGTGAAGAGGAGGGGGAGGCACGTCCAGGGAAGGGCGCTCAGAAAGGAGTGGGGCGAGTGGGGTGTTGGCACTGGGCAGCCTCGGAAGCCTTCTTTAGTGCAGACAGTTTCTAAAAGTTTCTTATTAACTTTCTTGAAAAGAAAATATATATCTGAGAGTTCAGAGACAGTCTTTAAATTTTTCTTCAGTTCCCAAAGAGAGGAAAGTTTACCCGGGTTCCTTTTACAGGCTTCTATTTTCTAATCAAGGGAAGCATTCCATTCATTCAGTTCCATTTTAGAGCCTGATTTTTCTAACCGAGCACCCAAAAGCAGATTCAGAGGTATCAAAAGAGCCCCATTTTGCCCATCTTAAGCTATGTCACTTTTAGTTAATTCTCCCCGTTTCTGTAAATGCTCGATAGTTGAGGCTCTGTACAAACTGCACAGAAAGCTCGCAGAGTGCTGAGCGGAGCCTGTCCATCCGGGCTGTCAGCCTCGGAGGCACAATTTCCCATGTTAATTTTAATTTTTCTTTTGAGCCAATTAAGAACAATTCAGGCCAGGCCGGTGTGGCTCAGTGGTTGAGCACTGACCTGTGACCCAGGAGGTCGTGGTTCAATTCCTGGTCGGAACACGTCACTCGGTTGCGGGCTTGATCCCCAGCCAGGGGCCTGCAGGAGGCAGCCGATCAATCACTCTCATCACTGATGTTTCTCTCTCTCCCTCTCCCTTTCTCTCTCTGAAATCAATAAAGACATTTTTAAATTTTTTTTTTTTAAAAGAACAATTCAAATAGCCCTGGCCGGTGTGGATCAGTTGTGTGGAGCATTGTCTGGTACATCAAAGGTGGTGGGTTCAATTCCTGGTCAGGCCACATGCCCAGGATGCGGGTTCAATTTCCAGTCAGTGCTCTTGTGGGAGGCAACCGATCAATGTTTTTGTTTTTGTTTTCTCTCTCTCTGTCTCCCTTCCTCTTTCTAAAATCAATTTTAAAAAATAAAAGTAATAATAAATAGAACACAAATAGGCCAGGAACTGCTCCCTAAAGCAGGTAGTTCAGGGATTGCAAGAGAAGACTCACCCAAGTTCACCGGGTGAGAAGCAAAGGGCCCACGGGGCACGGCAGGCACACCCGATGCCTACCCCGGGGCTGGGCGCGCAGGGTGGCCCTGGCTGGGCTTATTCCGAGCCCTGCCAGCTTCGCCAACTAAACGCCCCTGGCAGGGTGTCCAAACCTGGAGAGAATTTTCATAAAAATGGATTTGAGCCAAACAAAGGACATACCTGGAGGCAAGATCTCAACAGACTGAGAACATGCTTCCCTCGAATGCAAGTTCCAGTCGCAGCTGCTTTTTTGAAGCGGATTGAGGAGGGAGCGGGAGAAAGGTTGCCTGAAGGCAGGGAAGGCTCGGGAGATGGGATCACCGGATGGTTAACCAGATTGTGCGCTCTCTGGAGCTGGCTTATCTTCTGAGGGTCTGAAAGAGACCTTTCAGAGCTATGTTAACCTAGAAACACAGAAACAATGGGCAGGGCTTGCTTGCTTGAGGCAAAAATAAACCCTTTGGCCCTGGTCGGGTAGCTCAGACGGTTAGAGCATCACCCCGATATGCCACAGTTGTGGGTTTGATCCCCGGTCAGGGCACATACAAGAACCAACCAATGAAAGTGTAGATAAGTGGAAGAACAAATCAGTGTTCTTCTCTCCCCCCCATCCTCTCTCAAACCAATAAAATAAATAAATGAATAAATAAGCCTTTTACTGAAGAAGTTATATGCTCACCACTGACTGCCAGGTTAGGAATTTATGATAAGATCGCCCTGTGCGGTCACTGTCCATCTTGTCCACGCAGCCCATCTCCCTCGGCACCCAGAACTGAGCCTGGGCCCAGCTGGCTCAAGGGGAACACAGGAGAAAATGAGGTGAGTGAAGGAGTGACAGGTCCCCATGACTGAGGGAGCAGAGGGTTGGGGTGGTCCCATCAGGACCCTGGAAATGCTCCTCACCCAGAGGGCACCTGCCCCGTGGCCTGACTCTCCCCTGGGGGACAGCAGGGGCCTGCCCTGTTCCAGATGGCCCTGCCTTGTTCAGGAAATGTGCCTGGAGACTTTGCCATACCCTACCACCTCCCTTCCGCAGGCAGGGGCGGGGTCAGGGTGGCTGCCTGGGGCACAGGGAGGGACATGGAGCCTTTTACGGCCAGGGATAAAGTCCTCCCCTGATTTAAGCCCAAAGAGCTTTAACCACAGCTAGTCCAAGTTCCACCATCGCCAGGGTCCCAGCCCCTCTGGAGTCCCGGCTCTGCCACCTTCCTGCCACCCCACAGGCATGCAGGGAGCCTGGGTTCTGCTGCTGCTGGTGGGCCTGAGGCTACAGGTCTCCCTTGGCGTCATCCCAGGTAAGGGGGCTCCTCCCAGCAGACCCCACACACAGGGCGCTTCCCCAAGGCTGACCTGGCCTCCCTCTCCCCTTGGCCAGCTGAGGAGGAAGACCCAGCCTTCTGGAACCACCAGGCAGCCCAGGCCCTGGATGCTGCCAGGAAGCTGCAGCCCATCCAGACAGGGGCCAAGAACCTCATTATCTTCTTGGGGGACGGTGAGTGTGCATGGCCTGCCCACCCTCCAGACCCCCACAGTCCTGGCACCCAGGGCTGCTTGTGGTCCCAGCCATGCCTGGGGACTCGGACCTGACAGGGTTCTGCTCCTTCAGGGATGGGGGTGCCCACGGTGACAGCAGCTCGGATCCTAAAGGGGCAGATGAATGGCAAGCTGGGCCCTGAGACCCCCCTGGCCATGGACCAATTCCCATACATGGCTCTGGCTAAGGTAAGGGCTGGGTGGCCTCAGGGTGCCCTGTGCCACAGAGGTGGGGGTGGGGATGGGCCTAGGGAGCCTGGCAAGAGGGAAGGCCCCAGGAGGGTTGGGGCCTGACTTAGGGGCCCAAGGCCTGGTCATGATCTGGGTGTCAGTCCCGGAGAGGAGCTGAGGGTGTCTCTGTCCTCAGACATACAATGTGGACAGACAAGTGCCAGACAGCGCAGGCACAGCCACAGCCTACCTGTGTGGGGTCAAAACCAACTACCAGACCATCGGTGTGAGTGCGGCCGCCCGATATAACCAGTGCAACACGACACGTGGCAACGAGGTCATCTCCGTGATGAACCGAGCCAAGAAAGCAGGTGGGCTTGGGGTCAGCCTGGTGGGCAGGGATCAGGCCGAGAGACCACAGTGGCTCACCCTGACCTCCGTTACCCCCAGGGAAGTCAGTAGGGGTGGTGACCACAACGAGGGTGCAGCATGCGTCTCCCGCCGGCAACTACGCGCACACCGTGAACCGCAACTGGTACTCGGATGCCAACATGCCCCAGGAGGCGCTGAGGGGCGGCTGCCAGGACATCGCCGCACAGCTCATCTCCAACATGGACATTGACGTGCGTCAGGAAGGGCACTGGGGACCTGGGCAGAGGGGGTGGGCCCCACACTGGCCAGGGTCCAGGCAACCCGCAGCCTGGGGCCTGGGGTCTGGGGCCTGGCAGATCCTCTGGGCCTAGTGGGGGGGAGGTATAGAAGGTCCAGCTGAGCCAGGCCATTGCCACAGCCCTGGTGGGGGGACCTAGGGACTGTTCGATCAGGGGGCAAAGGGCCAGCCAGGCCCCAAGCTTACCTGCCCTAATTCTCTGGCTCCAGGTGATCCTGGGTGGAGGCCGCAAGTACATGTTTCCCAAGGGGACCCCAGACCCTGAGTACCTTGGTGATGCCTCACAGAGCGGAGTGAGGTTGGACATGCGGAACCTGGTCCAGGAGTGGCAGGCCAAGCGCCAGGTGATGGGGCTCTGCCAGCGGAGACAAGGGCAGGGCTGCTGGTCGCAGGGCTGTGGGCTGAGGCCTGGTTCTGTCCCTCCCAGGGTGCCCGGTATGTGTGGAACCGCACAGCGCTCCTTCAGGCGTCCCTGGACCCCTCTGTGACACACCTCATGGGTAACGACCCCCACCCCCGCCTTCCCGCCCTGTTCTTCTGGGTCCCTGCACGCCAGCATGTGTGCACAGGTGTGCACACGGACCCCACTCCACAGCTCGTCGGTCACCCCGCCCCCTTTCCCACAGGCCTCTTTGAGCCGGGGGACATGAACTATGAGGCCCATCGAGACACCAGGAAGGACCCAAGCCTGAAGGAGATGACAGAGGTGGCCTTGCGCCTGCTGAGCAGGAACCCCCGGGGCTTCTACCTCTTCGTGGAGGGTGAGTGAGGGGCAGCCCCTCGCTGAGCAAAGGTGGGAGGGGATGCAGGGACCCCCCACCCACCTCCCCCGTGGTCTCTCTGCAGGGGGCCGCATTGACCAAGGTCATCATTCGGGAAAAGCTTACCTGGCTCTGACCGAGGCTGTCAGTTTTGATGACGCCATTAATAGGTCCGGCCAGCTCACCAGCGAGACGGACACGCTGACCATTGTCACTGCTGACCACTCTCACGTCTTCACTTTTGGTGGCTACACTCTACGTGGCAGTTCCATTTTCGGTAGGTCCAGAGAGAATGGCAGGTCCTGTTTCTTAAATTTCGTGGCAGAAAATGCTCTGAGCCTCAGTTTGCTCCTCTGTCAAATGGGGTCATGATAGCCATAACCTGCAGGGTCATGTGGGGATTGTCACTGAACAGGCGAGCAGTGCCTGGGCTTAGCGTACAGGGGGCGCTGCAGAGCTGTGGGGTGGCCATCACATACCCCCCCTCCCCGCAGGGCTGGCTCCGGAGGCAGCCTCCGACGGCAAGACCTACACCTCCATCCTTTACGGCAATGGCCCCGGCTTCGCCATGAGCGGGGGCCCCCGTCCAGAAGTCAGCCACGACCAGAGCAGTGAGTGCGCTGGCCGGGGGGGGGGGGGGGGGGGGGGGGCGGGAAGGCACCCAAGGGCCCTGGAGCCCCACGCTGAACCCCCTCCTCTGGCCAGGTGACCCCGACTACAGGCAGCAGGCGGCGGTGCCCCTGGAGTTGGAAACGCACGGCGGCGAGGACGTGGCGGTGTTCGCGCGCGGCCCGCAGGCGCACCTGCTGCGCGGGGTGCAGGAGCAGACCCTGGTGGCGCACGTCATGGCCTTCGCCGCCTGCCTGGAGCCCTACGCCGCCTGCGGGCTCGCGCTCACCGGCGCCGCGCCCCCCGCGCTGCCCGCGGGCCCCTCGCTCGCCCTGGTGACCGGGGCGCTGCTGCTGCTGCTTCAGGCCCGGGGGCCCTGACCGCCCCGCCCCCACCCCGGGGACCCCGCCTCCCCCGCCCCGCCCCGGAGCAGCCGCACCCCTGCCCAAAGCCTGGGACCCACCTGGGGCCTCTAAGCCTCACCCTTACCTGCCGGCGATAAGTGAGCCTCAGCTGCCAGCGCCGCCCCTCCCCCACCTGGAGGCTGAGGCCCTGGCTTTCCAGCCGCCCCCAAGGTCCCCCTTGGCTGCTCGGGACTCCCTGTCCCCAAACGGGTACTTGAGCAACGTCCAGGCACATTGGTCTTGGAGGAGGAGGGAAGCTGGGAAGAGAGGGAGGAAAACCCACGAGAGCCCTTTCCAGTGCTTTACCGTGAACGGGACTCGTCCTGTCATCGGGAGAGTTTTCATGTCACCCCCAACCTTGTCGCTGTGAGCAGGGTGCCTCGGGCTGGGCGCTGCTCACCCGAGGCCCCTGCAGTAGAAAGATCCTGGCACCTCTAGCATGAGCTGGCAAAAGGCGGTAAGAATTGTTGCCACGCCAGACTCCCGGATCTCTACCTGCACAGTGCAGGGAGGCAGAGTGGCCAGGGTCTTTTTCCAAATTTAGACTAGGGGAAAACACTTGTGGAACTAGTTCTTTGGGCACAGTGACTATTGATTATTTGGTACGAGTGCACTTGGTTTTTATTAACACTTTCCTCCTGGGGGTGGCTATCGCTTGGGTCCTAAGGGCTTGGTGTGGCTGTCTGCTGGCCTAAGACAAGCGGCTGTCAGTTCTTCCTTTGGGCCATCAGAGGGAATGACTTCTGGAGATAATCACCTCTGGACCCTGGGGAGGCCGTAACATTGTACAACACTGCCAGAAGTATTTACCGTTTGTCCTGGCTGATGTCTGACAAGACACGTGAAAGGATTTCGTGACTGTGACCAGAAATTTGGCCAAATTGGAAGCTGAGATTCAGAGCCTAATAAGAATTTTTAAAATCTGGACCTCCTCCCGTGAGTTACACCAAAGCTATGCAACCAGAAGGAAAGGAGCAAGTTGGAGGAGATGTAGTTGGACAACCTACGATCGTAGATCAACCTACGATGCCTCTTAAGTTACTCAGTTCTTTGGGGGAATTAAGTTATTACCTTCATCTTAAATATTTTTGTGAAACCATAAATGTAGCTCTAGAAGCAACTCAAAGCACACCTACCTCTAATAGTCTCAATTCTCAAGACTGAAAGAAAACTGAGGGGGAAGAAGTTTTGTTGTGTTTTTTTTTAAAACACAAACAGCTATAGAAGCACCCTTGCCCAAAATCTAGCCCATAGCTTCTATAAGACTAAATGTCTTCTCCACAGATATTAAATAGAAAAAGCCTTAGCCGTCTGAATGGATAACTTTATTGCCTGTCTCATGGCTAAAATTCTGAAAGGAGGCTGGGGGTGGGGGGAGGGGCGGCTGGGGGCATGGCCTGCTTGTGTCCCTCTGGAAGTTCATGTGTATTGTGTGGTATTTTCTACCCCCAGATGATGGTGGAAATTTGTAAAAGAGCTCTATGTAAATGTCTTAAACCAGCAAGTGCTTATATGAAAATTTTCAAAGTATAATAGAAACTAACCCAAATGCTTTTCATGATCACATGATCTAGAAAAATATTTTATATTAAAGCTAGTTTGAGTTTTGTTTGGTTAAATAGGTATGTCTTTAAAATTATAAGCATTAAATAGAATACTTTTATTCTACCTGGATTTATTGGTTAAATAAGTTCATGTTATCAAGAAAAAATAATATAAGGTGAGAGTAACTTTTAATGGATTATAAAATCTTCGCAAGTAGTCTAAATATGATTGTTAAGAACTAATAAATTAAATAGATGTCAATAGAATAAAAAGTGTTCAAGTGAAACTTTTTAGCAATAAGTATATATGCTATAGTATAGGTACTTAAAAAGAGTTTCCCAAAATCTTTTGGTAACTTGAAATCTTAGAGTCTTTCTAAGTTGTGTATGATGGAAATTATTCAATATCTAGATCATTTTCAAATAAGATAAAATACTGAAGCATTAATTGCTAAGTAAGTCTAAATTTACCTACCTTTGGTTTTTTATTACAGAGAAACAGAAAGATAAAATCAGATCTGCTAATGAATATGGCTTGTGTTCTGTTGGGAAAGCAAATTATAAAATATATTTATTTGTCAGTAAAAGGAACTATGTTTGTTGAGGTTATGAAATGTATTCATAAATTTGCCAATCTAAAGAAAGCTAATTGCTTGCTATTTAGTTTTTATTAGAAATTAAAGTTTTTAAGGAATAAAATTTCAATATATAGGGTGTCCCCCCCAAAACATGTACACACACTTTGAATAATCATAAAGGCAGTGTTTATTAAAATACATTTCATTTTCAAAACTGAGCTATCAGCTATTAAAGTGTATATACATTTTTTGGGACACCCTGTATATAATTAAAAGTACTAGGAAAAATAAGGGAAATAACCCTGAATGCAAGGAAATAACATGTTTTTGGTCAAAGAACATATAAAGAATTATCAGTACATGCAGACCCAGGGAAAAGCCATAAGCAGAAGTCGGGGAAAGACCTAAGAAAGAGGCTGGCTACTCCGGTCAGGAATTCAGAGAGTTTATTCGGGAAACCTACATGAAAGGCATTTTGTGTGTGTGTGGCTGCAAGGTAAAAGGTGTCCCCATGTCGCTTGGCAGGCACCAAAGACTTATACAGGATAAAAGATGGGGAGGGGTAGTCATGACGAGTGCGTGACTACGCCCAGGTGCAGAAATTACTGCGTATGCTCCACTGGGTCAGGACAATGGCTGTCCCGGGAGGCAGGGGAGGGACGCCGACTGATGTCAGAGTGAACATCGATTGCGACCAGTCCCTAGGGCAGGCGTGCGGTCGGCAGTCGCCCCTTCCCGCCCAGGGCCAGCTTGGGGCCAGCAGCAGTCTCTCCACACTCCACCCTCGTGACCCGCTCTGGCAGCCTCACTCGCCGCCCTCTGCTGCAGGGTGTCCTGCGAGGTCAGTGACAGGCTTCAGCAGCGTGGAAGCAGCTGCCTTAGTGGCCAGTTGACCACGTGGAGACACAGGCCCCAGCGACAGTGCAGCCACAAGGAGGGAGGAGGCAGGAGGCTGGGGGGCGCGGGAGGCGAGCGGCCAGTCGGCAGGGGCCTGAGCCTGGCAGGGGCAGGCAGCTGGGACACTGCCCGTCGGGCCTTGATGGGCGGGAGCTTCTTACCGGCACTGGCTGCTCCGCTGGGGCGTGCCTGACCTCTGCCCCCTTCCACAGTTGGGACCAAAATCCAAGGGGGTGCTCTCCGCCTTTGCTGTTTTGGCTCTGACGCCCGGCCCACGCCTTCGGGCTTCCCCAACATCTCATTCAAACGGCAGCCCAGCCCCTGAGATTCAAAGGGCTTTAATCTGATCAGTAGTTTTGCTTTCTCAGAGGCAGCCTGTAGTTCGGCTCCCCAGTCCCATGTATTTCCTTTCTTTTTTTTTTAAATCCTCACTCAAGGATATTTTTTCCATTGCTTTTCAGAGAGTGAAAGGGGGAGAGAGAGAGAGAGAGAAGGAAACACCGTTGTGAGAGACACATCAATTGGTCGCCTCCCATACACGGGGGCTGGGGGTCTAGCCCGCAGCTGAGGTACGTGCCCTTGGCAGGAATTGAACCCAGGACCCTTCAGTCCTTGGGCCAACGCTCTAACCACTGAGCAAACCAGCTCGGGTCCGTATATTTCCTTTCTTGACTAGGCATTGCACTCAATGTAGTTCTCCAGTAATTCCCACAAAATTACTGGACCTCTTCAACATTTTTCTATGGAATAGGAGTGTACTTTGCCTGTGACAGTCTCAGGGACAGCATAGCATGGCTCTACCCCGACCACGTGACGCCCAAACACTTTACTGCGGTGCCTGGACCTTGAACTGTCTGTGGACTCGCTGCCCATCCTCTGTGCTGTAGGCGGTGCAGCAAAGCTCAGGGTTTTCTTAGCAGAGGCAAACCGCAGAGCCTAGCATCGGGTCATCAGTATAATTCACAGGGGGGAAGGGAAACAGCGACCAGTCCTGCCCTGAGGTGGCGCTATGTGAGTAACCTTGGGGGTTATCTGGAAGGTCCCCTGTCGCCCTTCCTGGGTAAAAGGAAATTGCTCTTGGGGCTCCGCAGCCAGGGGCATGCTAAAGCGGGCATTGGCCGGGCCCACTGCCGCATGAACCGCCGTTAGCCAGCCTCGGATAGAGTGGCCGTGTTGGGCACAGTTCCCCGTCACCCGCTGTCCTTCCCCAAGGCTGCCTGGCTTTTCTCCCGGCCACCCTGGACTGGTGAAGACACTGTGTTCAGGGCACTCAGCGCCATACGGTGGAGCTCTTGAGTAGTTTCCCCTGTTCCATTGCTCCCTCAGGGTGGCGGGGATTGACCATCGCCACTCTGGGGGGGATTCACTGGCTCTCGGGGGGCACTGGCTCTCGGTACTGATTCGGTTACTCGCACCCAGAGGCGGAATCTTCCAGTAGGGGCTGTGGGGTCGGCCTTGCAGAATGTCACTACCCAGTATGCCCCCAGGACCCGGGAGGTGAGGACCTCGTCCTCCCAAAGGGGAGAGCGCCGCTTTGCAGAACCAGGGGGTCCTCCTCGTTGCCGCCTCTTCTGCAGGTTGGTGGCCGTGCATTCAGCTTCATTCAGCACCGGCGTCAACCAAAGCAGTTACCCTTTGCGCATTTCTGGGGGACCAGTGATGGGTGAGGTGAGCTCTGTGAGGCCTCCAGTCACCCCCTGTGGGCCTCGCCCGAGGCTGATCTTCGCTTTGGTCCTATACTGCGGGGGAGGCACCCAACCGGAGTGGAATGAACCCCGCAGGGCTCCTCCTGCGCGGGGCGATGCGCCCGAGGCCGCAGCTGCAACGCTTTCTTCGAATCAAAGGTCAGATGCGCGAGGTGTGTCCTCTGTGTCCCGCTTTTATTATCGCCTGGGACAAACTAAGGTGGGTAAACGATGGCAGTAAATGAAACAAAGAGGCCACGGGAAACCCAGGCCACTCGCTTCCCGACCCGAGCAAACCCCGCAGGTTTCCGCTCTCCCCCCGCCACCGGGCGCAGCTGGGGCAGGTGGCCTGGCGTGGGGACGTGCTCTCCTGGCTGCAAGTGTGTTTCCTGGACAGGCCGAAGCCTTCCCTGCCACAGGGCCACTGCCCGCCGGGTGACAAAGAAACTGCCAGAAAGTGTGTCTCCCGCGGGGGCTGCCTTCGCAGTCCCTAGTGATGGAGGCGCCCGTGTCACAGCCACCCTGTGAGCCCTGCTGGACCGCCCCGCAAACTCCCCGGGATTGTCACGGACCCTGTCACCCTCAGCTACCGGGCGAGGTCGAGAGAGCTAATGAAAACCTGGGTTCAAGACGAAGTAATTCCACGGGACCGAATGAACTGACGAGGACGGTTACAATTTTATGACTTTTCGTTTGAAACATTGCTGGTTCTTTAATTTTTGTTTTTCCAGATACAAGGAAACCTTTTCTCTTAAACTAAGACTTATAGGAGTTTGGTGAGTTACAGCTTTGTAAACAGAATCGAAACACTTCTCTTTTCTTTCTACCTAATCCCTCCAGAATTCAGAAACTCTGTATTTTTATTTTCATGGAAATGTTGTTATCTGCATAAGTTCAATAAGAGTTCTGTTGCCCTGGCCGGGTAGCTCAGCTGGTTAGAGCATCACCCCAATACGCCAGGGTTTCGGGTTCAACCCCTGGTGGGCACGTACAGGAATCAGCCATGAACGCATAAATAAGTGGAGAAACACATTGATCTCTCTGTCTCTCCCTCCCTCCCTTCCTCTCTCTCTAAAATCAATCGATAAATAAAGATTAAAATAAAAAAGAGTTTTTTTCTTGTAATGGGACACAATTGGAAGCTGGTTGTATTACCAAGGCTTTGACTGGAATGCCATATTTGAGAGACACACACATAGACTTAGATATGACCAGACACCTTTAAGGATTTAAGATCGACTTAGGAAGCCAATAGAATCCTTGGAAATGTTGGCCTGGTAACCTCGCCTGTTTGAAGCGGCCTTACCAACGAGGAAAGAAGGTCACTTCTTGGCAGGTGAAGGAGTCTCAAGGTATTTTGGGGACATCGAGGAAAGAGGAACTCACCCAAAACTGAAGGTGTTGCAGGCGGAGTCGGAGGTGACTCCCTGTCACCAGGGGCCTTTAAAGTTCAGCCAGGAGGTTCCTTATAAAAAATCCCAGTAAAGCAGAGATTTAAAAGATCCTATGTGATCAATTGCTATTCTTGTTGTATGTATACACATAACAGACCAAGTTTATTAAAACGATATTATTTTAAACCAATTAGTCCTAACTTGGCTATCTTTGGTAAGAACAGGGGTGGTTTTAGAGAGAAACTTATGTTCCAGTAAAGCACTTTTGTGGATAGTAGATTCCAGTGCTGTGCATTGCCTTTCGAGGTTTGCTTCTCACCTGTAAACTGGACTGGATCCTGGTTTCTCCAGTGTCTGGCTGTGACTCCCCAAGTCACGTTGCCGACATTTCTCCCATCTTTGACTGGGACTCAGGGAGAACCAAAAGCCATGCGAGCTGAAGTGGGACAACTTGATATAAACTCGCCCAAAGCCATGTGAGCTGAAGTGGGACAACTTGATATAAACTCGCCCAAAGCCATGCGAGCTGAAGTGGGACAACTTGATATAAACTCGCCCAAAGCCATGCGAGCTGAAGTGGGACAACTTGATATAAACTCGGAGAAATCACAGCAGCTCGTACACGGACACTCTTCACGCCTGTGGCACAAAGATCACCAGAGGTGTTCCAAATGCAAACCGGGGAGTCTACCAGCCCCTCACTGCCTGCCTTCACTCCTCCTGAAGGTGATTCCAGCCAGGCATCTAGAAATCTCCTGCCTGCCCGCCTTCAGGACTCAGATACCAGCGTGATAGCCTGCTCCAGCCATTAAGCACTGTTTCTCTTTTGTTTCCACTGAGATGCCTCTTACTCAGTACCTGAGTGCTTGTACCATAGGCCTATCTTTGGGGACAACACCGTCGAATTGAACTGACCTGTTCTTAAGACAGACTGGTTTAATGAGATATGGAGCAAGCTATCAACCCAACTTCTGGACCATGAGACTTCTCAAGAAGTTTCAAAGGCAGGACTCATGGGTTCAGAACAGGCTCCCTAAGATGTGCCACTTGGGCGTGGGAATTATTTGGACCTGAAGGCAACCAAGACCTTGAGGGCTCTTGAGAAACTTCCCTCTCCCTTAAAGAATTTTAATTAGGGGCCTTGCCCATAATAAGAGTTATCATCAGAAATAACATTTTATGACCTATCTATAGGGCAGGGCAAATTTCTAATCACCAAATACCTGTTCTCCTATCGTCCTGCAATGACCTTCCTCCCCTCCCCAGGCGCCTGACCTCATCCCTAGGTCAAAGTGTCATAGCTTCGTGTTCCCTTTCTGTCTCTGAACCTCCTGTGTCTCTGGGTCTCTGACTCTCATGCATGTGGGGTTCCCATCTGTATGTATGTAATTAAATTTGGTCATTTTTCTCTTGTTAATCTGACTCACATCTATTTGATTATTAGATGAGCCAAAGAGCCTAGAAGGGGGAGTTTCTTCCTCCCCCATTTTACCAAGTATCATAAAGGCTTCAAAGGCACTAGGACAATCTTGGTTTATAAAGTTAATGCCACAGCCCGGCCGGGTGTGGCTCAGCCGTTGAGCGTCGACCTGGGATCCAGGCGATCGGGGTTCGATTCCTGTTCAGGGCATATGCCCGGGTTGCGGGCTTGATCAATGCCTCTCTCATCATTGATATTTCTGTCTCTCTCTCTCCCTCTCCTTTCCTCTCTCTGAAATCAATAAAGATATATTTTTAAAAATAATAAAAAAATAAAGTTATTTTCTCAGATGGGTCCTAGAGCATTTTTTAAAAATCCTCACCTGAAGATGTCTTTCATTGATTCTACAGAGAGAAGAAGGGAGAGGGAGAGAGAGGGAGAAACATCGATGTGAGAGAGAAACATCGATCTGTTACCCCACACATGCACCCCAACTGTGGATCGAAACCGCAACCCTTTGGTGCACAGGAGGATGCTCCAACCACTGAGCCACATCGGCCAAGGCCCCAACAGTATTCTATGGGCCGCTGAGGCTTCTTGCCCTTTCCTGCGATGCCGTGACTGGGCACAGGCCCCTGGGCGAGCTTTGCAGGTGCTGCTAGCTCTGTCCGTTTTCTTCCTCCAGAATCCTTTAAAATAAAAAAATCCTTTCTGAGTAACTGTTCCATCGAAGGGTACACTCACACTGTTTCCCCAAATGACATTGTTTTTATTAAGCAAGACATTTCCTGTTGAGAATATATCTTCTCTGCTGTCTCTCTCTTTTAGTGGTTCATGAAAAACAAAAGTGGTTTGTGGATTTCATTACAGGAACAGAATTCAGCAAATACCTTAAGCTGAGATGTGCTAGAAACATCTGTACTTTCAGCCAACTGTACATAGCGAGCCTCCCACACTGGGTAATTGGCTCCAACGTTTCCTCCTAATCTACGGCAGTGTTTCCTCTACATCTTCCAGCCATATTTGCTGACAAAGAAATGCCTTTCGCTTTGCCGACAGATCGTTCTCTGTTCATTGTTTCCGCCGTGTTTACTGCAGCGGGAAGAATAGGCCCTGGTGGTAGTTGTTTTTTGTCTTCTGCTATTATGTAAGAAACTTTCAGAGAGCTTTCCAAATATTTATCATGGCCTAGGGAAACATCAAGAAGGACCGGCCGAACAGCGCGCAGCCTTAAACATCGCAGGGAAAGGTTCGGGGCTCCCTCTCGCTTATTTTTGTTGTTCTTGCTAATCCCCACCGGAGGGTATTTTTTCCATTGGTTTTTAGAAGGAGCAGAAGGTGGGGGGGGGGAGAAAGAGAGAGAGAGAGCAACGTGGATATGAGAGGGACACACGGATTGGTTGCCTGCCGCACTCACCCTGACCTGGGCTGGAGATTGAACCTGCGGCCCAGGTACGTGCCCTTGACCGGGATCAAACCTGTGACCCTTTGGTGTGCGGGCTGACGCTCCAGCCACTGAGCCACATGGCCAGGGCTGAAAGCTTACTATTTAAATGCCTTGAGCACCAGGAGGATTTTGTGTTGTCACTGACTAATATCTCAAGGCACAAGGCACCCGGGCAAGCTTCCCCAGTGACAATGGGGTGGGGTACCTCAAACAGCTGTGTTTTGTTTATATATACATATATATATATATATTTGGGGCTAACGTCTCATCAGGTCTGTTCCAGGGTGGCGCTGGGCATGTATCAGGAGGGGGGAAGGCTCTCAGCGGCTGCCTCTGTGGTGGTTCACCTGGGTGTGGTTTACTGGTATTATCTGCAGTTTCTTTACAGGAATATTTTGTGAGCCACTTGATCGTTTAAGAGGATTAGTTTGTTTAAAATTAGATCATATAACCCGTAAATCCATGTAGACAGGTAGCCTGACGTCTAACACATCGCAATCCACTGAGAGTGAGCAAATGGGGACCTGGTGCGGCACCCACAACCCCTTCCCCCAGGACACCCGAGAACCACGTTGGGGGGGTGCCAGGCTGACAGGCCAAGGTGCCAGCGTGGAGCTAGATTTCTTAAAAATATGCTTTTACTGATTTTATGGAGAGAAGAAGGGAGAGGGGGAGAGAGACAGGAACATCAATGATGAGAGAGTCATGGGTCGCCTGCCTCCTGCGCGCCCCCTCCTGGGGATCAAGCCCGCAACCCGGGCACGTGCCCTGACTGGGAATCAACCAGCGGCCTCTTGGTGCCTGGGCAGATGCTCAACCAACTGAGCGGCGCTGATTCCCTCCCACCTCAGCGTGCCCCCCCCCCCAGGGCTGTGGCGAGGCTGCAGACGAGGTGAAGTGTGGAGATCCCGGGACACAGTAGGCACCCAGGAGGACCCGTGTCCCTTCCACCAGGACTCTGAGATCCCGAGGGGAGACCAGAGTGGCCGGGACCAGACTCAGACCAAGCAACTCCCTGCAGAGCCCGGGCCGGCCTCTAGAGGGCGCCGCAGGTCCAGTCCCAGCAGCGCCAGGAGCACCCGGAGCCCTGGCCCAGCACCCAGCCCTGAAGCTCCCGACGGGTAGAAGCAGGCCCACTGCCTCACAGGCTCTAGGGACAGGGCATGCTAGCCGTGCCTTGTCCTGACGTTGGGGCTGACATTACCATCTGACGCCATCACGCCCCTGGTTCCAGAAACAGGCCTCCCCACCTGCTCAGCATATGTGCGACAGGCCGTTGCCCGGTCCCGAAGTGTGAGGCCACCGCCTGCCCCCAGCGGGAGGCGTCCGGCCCTGGTGGCCTGTTTTGTCCCTTTCTTTGCTCCCTGGATTCGCAAGTTCCTGGCCATCAGTCAGCACAGCGCCCCCTCCCTGCAGGCCGGGGCTCCTCGGTGAGAGGGACAGTAGCCCCCTGGGCCCCCTCCACACGGGTCCCTGCCAGCGCCCCTACAACGGTTTGGTCCTGCAGGAAGGTGGGAGAGTTTTATTATTTATGCAAAGAATGGGCAAGGAGCGATGCGGCTTAGCAGCACCACGCAACAGCGGCTGGGGGATCTGAGCTGCCCGCTGGCCCGGGGGAGCCACCTGAGCCGCTGCCAGAGGCTTCTGGGCCCTGGGTGGCAGCTGAGGTAGGGAGCCAGGTACTGCCTCATCCCCTGGACCAGATGAGCTCATGCTGGACACCAGCCCACCACGGGGGCCGCTGAAAGGGACCTGGACCCGAGGAACAAACAGCGTGCTGAGCACCTTGCACCCTACGCCCGGTGGCAGGGAGGGCGGGAGGAAGCTGCATGGAGAGGGAGGAATTCATGAGGCCCACGTATTTCTGCTACAGCCGAGCACCCCTGTGGAAGAGGGACGTGAACCCACAACAGAGTGGGGCACACCCCACTGGCAGTGGGGGCACCATGGCCAGGGGAACACCTGGGGCAGAGCCTCAAAGACGGGCTGTAAACAATCAAGGGCTGGGGCCTTCAACACAGGGAGCTGCAGACCCCAAATGAGCTACAGCCCAAGTTATGTGAACTGACTGCAGGTAGGAAAAGCCGGGTGCTGGGCCTGGAGGGGGTCTTTAGGCCACAGGAAGAGGGGTCACAGGGCAGGGATCCCGCCAGGACTCCAGGAAAGGCCAGGCCAAGGCACAGGGAGTGTTCCCCAAAGGGAGGGGCCTGGGGACGTGGAGTGCTTGCCGGGTGACCCAGGGACAGACCTGCAGAGGAGCGCGGCTCCTTAGAACAGGTGGAGTACGTGCCACGGTCCTGCCCAGGGATGTGCGGTCAAATGTGTGGCCTGCACAGTGGAGAGTGAGGTTCGAGAGAAAGGCTTCCTTTTGGGGGACAGCACAGAGGCAACCACACTGGGGTGGGGGCAGAAACTAGAATCTGGGCTCCACTGAACTGGTTAGAAAGGCCTGGGGCTCAGGGCTGCTCAGTGGTGCCAGATCCCCTCAGCCCCTTCCTGGGTGCCCCAGAAACCCCAGGTTGCCGACACCCACCTCTCCTCTGAGACTCTAGGCAAGGAAACTGGGGCACAAGTTTGCCTCTACAGCTGGCTTAGAACCCTCCCCAAATCTGTACAGAGCTGGTACTTACAGGGCTGGTACTCACAGGGCACCCCGGCTGAGGGTGATCCCATCCTTGGCCCTGAGGACTCAGAGTTGGGCAGGGGTGAGGGGCTGGGGGCTCTACCATAGGTGAGTGTGCCCCTCACCCGCACCCCCAGGTCTGCTGACGACTCTCCAGGTGCAGACAGTGAGTCATTTGTCAAGGTCACCCCACAGTGGCCCCTGGGCTCATGGCTGTGGCTGGCTGAAGCGGGGCCGAGATGGGGAACCTTGAGGCACAGGGCACACAGGTGCCGCCGGGAAGCTTCAGTGCGGCTGTAAACCAGCCAGCTCCTTATTTTCCTGCTATTAAATGCGCAGCGGAGGGCTGCTTTCTGCCATCCTGCGCTGAGGACGCCTGTGCGTGGGAGCCCGGCCTGCCCTCGGGGGTGGATGCAGCCAGCTCTTCCACAGCTGCCCCAGCCTCTGGACTCCCCGTCACCCAGGTGCTGCTCCTCCTTAAGAGAGAAACTGAGGCCATGGGGGCAGTGCCACTCGCTCACCTCTTCCACCCGTCAGCGAGTCCTGTGCAGCTGTGAGTACAGGGCCTGGCAGACAGCGCAGCGGCCGGTGTCTGCCGTGTGCATGTTTCCTCACAGGACACGCTGAGAGCTGACGCTGAATGTGGCAGCCGAGACGCACCCATCAGCTGACATTAGCAGTGTGGCCTCGGAAAGGGCACGTGACCCCCTCAGTTTCCCCATCTGTTAAAGGGGCTGTCCCTGCCGCTATCTGCCTCACTGAGTCCTCTCCCAGGGCTCCTGGGCCCATCTTTCCCTATGGTGGGAACTTGGGGAGCCCAGGGTTGGGGCAAGAGGGCTAGGCCTGGGGATCCCAGTTCCAGCCAGGATCCCAGGCCAGAGGGTTGGGTGGGTTTGGGGGCTGAGAGGGTCCCAGACACCAGGCCCCAGTTAATGGGTGGCACGTGGAGGTAGGGAGGGAGCTGTTCTGCCCCAGCTGCCTGAGGACAGTGACATTTATGTGCTCAGCCCAGGGGGAAAGGAGCTTCAAGAGGAAACCAAGGGAGGCTCATATCAGCACCTCCGAATGGCCCGCCCCCTGTAGGCTCTACCTCCACCCTTGGAAGGCAGCTCGGAGCAGGGCTCCCTGCCCTGGACTGTTGGTGTGGCTTCTGCGGTCTTTCCCGAAGAAGAGCCCCTGCCCCTTGGGGAACTCGAAGCTCCCGTGGGGCCTGCCTCTTTTCCAGGGAACCCGCCCACCCCACCCCAGCCCAGCCCAGCCCAGCCCACCCCACCCCACTCCACTCGGGCTCCATGGGCCATGGCCGATGCATTTTCTGTCTCTCACTCCCCAAGGCTGGTGTGCCTGAGGCTTTTTAAACTTTGCTCAAGGCTGTGAGGGGAACAGACATTCTCTGAGCATGTGACAGGAACTGGGTTGGCGAGGCAAGCCCCGCTTTGGTGGAAGATGGGGACAAGCACACCCGAAAGTGTTCAGGGAGGGGCCGAGCCCTCTAGCCCAGCCCTGAAGTAAAAGAAGCAGACCTGAAGAGGAAGGGGAGGTGGCCTGTGAACCCATCACTGCAGATGCCTGGGGTGACCCAGCAGGGCTGCCCCATAGGAGGGTCCTCCAGCTCCCTGTCCTCCCACCACCACAGGCTGCACTTCCGCCTCCCCCTCCACTCCAGGCTGGAGGGGTGGCCTCCATGTCACATGGGCCGGTCCCCCACCTCTGTGTAAGTGTGAGTCAGGGTTCCCCAAGGCCAGGGATTGCTGACTGGCTGAGGGACCCTGCAGAAAGTCCTCCAGGGGGAGCCGGCGAGGCACCACCCTGGACTCTCAGGGGACTTGAGTCCAGCATCACACTGGGGTATAGGTCACTGGGCTGGATATCTGGCACCCACGAGGCTGAGCTGGGGCACCCCTAGAACAAGGCAGGAGCCTAGGCAGGACTTGGGAGGGAGGAATGGGTGGCTGCTGAAAAGAGCCTGGGGAGGCAGGACAGAGGCAGCTCAGCCAAGGTCACCAGGAGGAGACAAGGTCTCTAAGGTCCCAGTGATGCTAAGAGCCTGAACCTGCTCCCAGAGGGTCCCCCGAGCCCCACCTTCTCCGGCGGCCCCTGAAGAGGCTGAGGTGACAGTGCAGCAGCTTTATTAACCAGACATAGCAGCAAGAACACAGCAAAGTGGGGCCTGGACAGTCCAGCCCGGCCACAGGCTCTGGCTGCCTACAGTCAAGTCTGGGGACCCCAGCATCTCTCCCCTAGCCTTCCTGAAGCCCAACTTCATCCCTGTTCTGGGTCATCCCTGAAATAAGGGACAGTAGGGGGGCAGATTCTGGAGGGGCTGGGAAGGCAGGTGGCACCCAGATAGGGGCCAGTGCCGGGTCCAGCAGCCGGCAGGAGGCAATTCGTGCAGGAGGCAGGGGCGTGCGGGTGGGTGGGGAGCAGCCAGCTCACCACACAGAGCACTTGTGAGCAGGGTTCATGGGCGAGTCTTTGGGGCAATGGAAGGCCCGGCCAAACTCCTCGAACTGGGACACGCTGCCCAGCACCCTGGGGTGGGAGGAGAGACCCATAAAGTGTAGGTCCCAGCATACCCCAGCTGTCCCTTCCCACTCGTACCTGCTTCTGTCCCAGACACAAGGAGGGGTGAGGCCTAGGCAGGTGGTGGCCATACCTGTAGTGCTCGGGTGCGTGCTTGTCAGTCAGCACCTGCAGGTAGATGGACTGGGAACGCCGTTTGATGCACCAGTTCTGGGCCAGGGATGGGGGTGCAGGGGAGCAGAGTGGGAGATGAGGCCAGGCGTCCACTGCCCAAGCCCTGCAACACCCCTTCCCACAACCCCCAGCACACTGGGCCTTAAACTCCCATCAGAACCCACAGGGCCTTTGCCCCACCCCTGACCCCCTACCAACCCCCACATGGCCCACCTGGGCAAAGGCAATGAAGAAGAGCTGGTTGTGTGTGTACTTGAGCCGGTGTAGTGGGTGCTCTGGGCCGTGCTCCCGCACCCACTTCTGATAGGCCTGGGGGTGCAGAGCATGGAGCTGTGGTGCCCAAATGGGGCAACCTCACTCACCCTCCACCCACATCCAGCACTCTGAGCCCCCAGCTCCCTGCCTTCCACACTCTCCAAGCTGTGCTCCCTCCCAGGAAGGCTAACCCCAGACAGACGCCACCCTCTCCAGGCAGCCCTCCCTCCTCTCGGAATGTGGGGCCTGGGAGTCCCTCCTTTTCCTGAGGACCCCGTGTCTGGCACAGGCCCCACCCCCTAGGCCAGAGGGCAGCAGGACAGCCAGGAAGAGATGCCTACATCTCCGGTTGAGTGCCCATCAGCCCCCACCCTTCCCCTGAAGGGATGAAGGGCCAGGCCCGGCAGCTCACATAGTAGGCCAGCTTGAGGCCGCCCATGTCTGCGATGTTCTCGCCGAGTGTGTGCTTCCCATTCACCTGCCAAGAAAGGAAAAGGTAAGAGGCTGCTCAGGCCTTGCACCCTGGGCCCCTGCCCACCCCCACCCCTGCCCTGTCCTCCCCTTTCCCAGAGGGTTTGGGAGGGACTCCAATGTGTGCCCCGTGACCCTTGTGAGTGTATACCCCCCCCCGGTATGTGTCAGGGCCTGCACAGGGTTTGTTCGGGCACATGTGTGTGCACGTGTGTGCACACTCCTGGTCTGTGCCGAGCCGGGCCGAGGGAGCCAGGAGTCTCACCCGCTGGTTGTAGACAGTGAAGTTGTCATAAAGGTGGACGATGCACTCGGCCTTGTGCAGGAAGCGGCTGTAGGAGGCCTCTGTCCACCAGTGCAGCAGGTTGCCCAAGCGGTCGTACTGGCCCCCTGCGGGGACCGGGCAGGGTGGGCTGAGACTGACCCTCACCCCCAGAGCCTGGGCTGGGTACTGAGTCCCTCCCCCCACCCGCTGGCCAATGAGGTCAGAAGGGCCCTGTGGGGTCTCAATCAGCCCATCACCACCCTGCCCCCACTATCCCCTCAACCCACAGGCCTCACCCCAGTCGTCGTAGCCGTGGGTCAGCTCGTGTCCGATGATGGTGCCAATGCCCCCGTAGTTCAGAGACCTGGGCCCAGGGCAGCAGCGTCAGGCACCACCTGTGTTCTGAAGCTCCTGGCTGCTGCCCAGGCCCCGGGAGGCCCTGGCCAGGCTAGGAGGTGACCCAGGGAGGCCACAGTGGTGCCTGCACGGTGCCGGGGCACTCCTGCCTCAACTTCCTTGCAGGATGTGTAAAAGGGTCCACTGACACCTGAGCACCTGCCCCTTAGGGAATAACACCTCACAGAGCTGGGTGGGGGGAGGAGACAGGGCGGAAGGGAAGGAGGGAAACTGAAGCACCCTACACGGGCATGTGCCTTTTCCTCATCACGAGGGTCACTCCACCTTTGAAATACCTAATGAAACCTCTGACCAGGTACGGGGAGCTTAGGACATTAACAAGAAAGAAAAAACCCTACACATTTCCCTAAATAACCAAGGATGAGGTAGGACTATGGAGACCCAGGGTCCGCTGATGTCATGGTGCCTGGACCCAGCCCGGGTTGGGAGCGGTCTGGGCAGCCCCCCCCCCCCCCCCCCCCACCTGGAAGACAAGGCCAGGCTCTGTACTCACTGTGGGAAGTCCGGGTCATACAGGGTCGGCTGCAGGATACCAGCAGGAAACACTACAGGGAGGGTGTGGTCAGCAGGGGGCCTGCCCCCCAAGCCCCGCCCCTTTCAGGACGCGCCCCTTACCCATCTGGTTCTTGTTGGGTAGATAGTAGGCATTGAGCGCCTGCGGAGGAAGCAACCACCTGTGGAGGAACCCTGAGGTCAGCTAGGGCAGGGGGAGCACTCCCCCCATCTCCTAGCCCACAGCCATGTCCTGGGCCTCCTTCAGGCTGCTCCCCAATGATCCCCAGCCCCGACAGCCCCCACCCAGGACCTGTACAGGCCTTGTGCCCCCCACACCAGCATGGTGTGAGGCAGTCTGCCCCACCAGCCTGCTGGTTTTGGTAAGGTGCCCTCTCCCCATGGCATCTCCCTGGCGCCCCCAGCTCTGGGCCAGGCACCCACATGGACTTGTCCACCTCCTGCCGGATCTTCTTGACTGAGAGCTGGATGCTAAAGCGGATGCTGTTTAAGATGTTCTTGAAGTAGGTCTTCTCATGGACCTCGAACTGCACAAGGGACAGACAGCACTCAGCCTCAGCAGCAGGCCGGGGGGGGGGGGGACCAGCACATGCAGGCCCCTTGCCCTCCCGAGGTCCCTCAGCTTCTGGGCCAGGCGCCTGGAGAAGCCCAGCTGAGCAGGCTGGGCAGGAAGAGGCCAGGGCAAGCCCACCTCATACTCCCTGTCCACGGCCTCGGGCTTGAGCAGGAAGTCTGGGTAGCCCACCATCACCATCATGTACTGGAGCTGTAGTCGAGAGGGCAGAGAGAGTGGGCCAGGGCCCAGGTGACAGCCCCCGCCCGCCAAGGAGAAAGCTCTAGCTCCAGCTTAAAGGTGGGGTTCAAGGATAGAGCAGAGCAGGCTGGGAGATGCCACTCCATAAAAGGCATCTTTGTCTCTTTTGTTATCCCAGCCCCAGGCACACCATCGGCGCTTAATAAGTGTGGAACAAACAAATGGGAGTCGGATCCCACTTCACCTTGGCCCGAGCGGCCGCCTTGGTCTCAGCATCCATCCAGTCCAGCTCCTCCAGGCGCTGGCCCAAGATGTACTTGATGTCTTCCACCAGCTGCTGCACCTGCAGGGTCAGGGCTCGGGGCTCAAGGATCAACCCAGGAGGGCTTAGCTCTGGGCCCCCAGCACCTGGCATGAGGGGTCCCCTAATCATTCAGCACCACTTCCTAAGTTCAGGGCTGGTGCTAAGGACCAAGGGGAGACCTTAGAGATGGGGATCCAGGCTCTGCGCCCCAGACAAAAAGCTCCCAGTCTGGAAGGGGGCAAACTGCCCCAGCAACGATCACATACATCCCTAAGGCCATGCCTACTGAGCATGGCAGAGAAAGATGGGGAGGAACTTAGTGCGGAGGCTCTCCTGTGGCTGACAGATCAGGTAGGCTTCCTGAGGGAGGAGGCCTGATGAAAGCAGCCTGGAGCCTCAGAGAGGGCAGAGCCCTAAGCTGAGCCTGCTGCCCCTGGGATGTGTGAGGCTCCCCATCCTCAGATCAAGGCCATGCAAGGACTCCATGCCCAGCTCAGCACCTGCACCCCCACCCCCAAGCCCAGAGCAGCCTGACCTTGGCTTTGCTGGCAGCTGAGAAGTGCTCATGTACAAAGAGGGCACCAAGAGCCATGCCAAAGTGGCGGTTGGCCTGGCCCAGGCAGACACGGGCCAGCTCCTGGGGCTTCTCGCTCCCCTCCATCTCGCGGGCCAGCTCATGCAAAGCCTCTCGAAACGGCGGTGACAGATGCTCACTCAGGACCACCACCACACGCCACACCAGGTAGTTGTGCAGGATCCTGAGAGCCAGGTGAAGGAGCTGGGTGTCCAGATTAGGCTCACATACTTGGGCCACCAGAGTGAACCACCCTGCCCCACCCCATACTCCCGAGCCTGGGATTGGACCTAGCACCCCCCCCAGAAGTGAGGGTCATTCCAGGCACACACAGGCAGAACCTGGAGCGACCTAGTCAGGGTCCACATACAGCATGGCCACCAAGCAGAGCACCTGATGCTGACGGGCCACCGGCAAGAACTGTTTTCTGACTTGCTATGGGGTGGGAGAGTGGGCACTTCTGGTGACTATCTGCCCCAGAGCTGGCCTTAAGAGGCCTCTGCTCCTCCCCGAGGTGGGCAGAGAGCAGGGAAGCTTTCCCCAAGGCGTCCTTGGGGTGGCAGAGCTGTGGCCACAATTGCCCTTTCTGACATCCAGACCCACTCAAGCCTCACTATCCCCAGATGAGGAAACTGCAGCTCAGGAAGCTCACAGCCCTGCTTAGGGTTCCAGAGTAGGTGAGAGAACCATGCCTAAACCTAGGGATCAAGACTCCTACTCCAGTGCTCCTCACATGCCTCCCCAGTGTGGCTCCTGCATAGAGGTGGAGGTGGGAATCAAAGCTCACCAAGAAGATCGGTCTGGGTGCAGGGGAAGGGCCTGGGGAGGGTGATTGGCAGCTGTACCTTCGGGGGGTGGAGCGGATGAGCTGGGACACCTGCTGCATGTAGTCTGTGGCCAGCAGCACCACTTCCTCATCTTCTGAGAAGTCTTCCTGGAAGATCTGGTCCAGCAGCCACTTCCACTGCAGCTGTGGGGCCATGGGTGGGAACAGTGGGGCTGGGTGTGGCAGGGACCACAGAGCACAGAGAAGGGGTCAGGGAGATAGGACAAGAGGAGGGGATGACCCAGCAGTCCTGGGATCAGCACCACCCCCACCAGGGCCGGACCACACTCACATGGGGGGTGATCTTCTGCAGCTGTCCCAGCGTCACCTTGTTGTACATGGAGCTGAGGTCTCGACGGAGGTCATCATACTCTGACACTGTGATCTGGGGTGGAGATCAGGTTGACCCAGCCCTGCCCCATGTCCCCTGCCCTAGCCCCCGGCAGTGCCCCTGCTCACGTTGGCCAGCCGCTGCTCCAGCTGCAGGATCTCCTGGGCCTTCTGCTCCACAGCATCCGCACCCAGTAGGCTGAGCAGGCGCTCCATGAACACCCGGTATGCTGCCAGGATCTGCACCAGGATGGGGCACGTCGGGGGTGGGGTCATCGCTAGGCCCCAGTCCATCCCTCCCAGAGCCCCAGGCCTTCCGGCAACCCCACCCCATGCCCCCACACCTTCTCACTCTCCTCATCCTGAGCTAAGTACAGGGTCCTCTCTGGCAGGGTGAGCCCATCCTGGTCAATCTAGGGAGAGAGGTGGGGGGGTCAGAGGTGAGAGATCAACAAGCCAGATTCAGGCAAACTGGACTGAATTCCCACTCAAATGCCCAAACAGGCAAGACATCCATTGTCACAGCCCCAGGGGCACAAAGACACGAGCCCCTCCCTCTATCCACAAGAGAGGACCTGGAAGCCCCCCCACCCCTAGGGGTCTAGCCAGGGGAGGACCGAGGGGAGGCCCCCGCCCCCCCCATCCTTCGTCCTGTAGGCCTTCCCTTTCCCCACCTGTGGGGGGCACTCGCGGGGTCCTACTGACATTTGGGGCCCCGGCATCTGGCCTGCGCCCGCCGCGCAAACTCAAGGGCGCGCACCTCCCTCCGCGCTCTGAGCCTGAGAGGGGCGCGCGGCTCCGCTGAACCCCGCGATTGCTCGGGGAAATGACCCGCGCTCCTCCCGCGCTCCTCCCGCGCCCTCTCCCGCGCTCCTCCCGCGCCCTCTCCCGCGCTCCTCCCGCGCCCTCTCCCGCGCTCCTCCCGCGCCCTCTCCCGCGCCCTCCTCCCGCGCCCCTCCCCTCCCCTCCCGCACGGGTCTCCGGGACGCGCGGCCCTGCGCCCCGCCGGCGGTGCCGGGGCGCCGGGGGACTCACGCGGATGACGTAGCGCGAGGAGTTCCTGTCGTCCAGGCTGACGGTGAGCGAGAAGAGCGCGGCGGCGCTGTACACGCCCTGCGCCTTGTACAGCAGCCGGTTGAGGTCCCAGCGAGCCGCGGAGCCCGCGCGCCCGTCGGCGCCGCCCAGGTCCCAGCCCCCGCAGTCCTCGATGACCTCGAGCATGGGCCGCGCGCCCAGCCTCTCGATCTCGCGCATGTCGAGGCACGAGCGGAAGAAGGCGCGCACCTTGCGCTGCGCCGCGCCCCCCGGGCCGCCCGCCGGCCGCGCCAGCAGGCGCCGCAGGCGCTCCTCGTTCTGCTCGCCGATGGCCGCGATGGTGCCGTAGGTGAGCTTGTCGTCGGGGATGGCGTGGCGCCGCAGCCAGCCGCCGCACGCGAAGGAATAGAAGTCCTGACACGGGTCGATGCTGGCGTCCAGGTTGGCGGCCAGGAAGCGGGCGGCGCGCGCGAAGGCCTTGCGCTCGGGGCAGCCCTCGGAGCAGGCGCCGCTGCCCGCCGCCCCCGGGCCCAGGTACTTGAGCGCCAGCATGGCGGCCAGGATGGCGCAGAGGCCCGCGGCGAACACCAGCCCCGACAGCAGACACACCTCGCGCCGGTTCCAGCGCGGCAGCCCGGCCCGCGCCCCGGGGGCGCCGCGCCCCGCGCCCAACGGGAAGCCAGGGGGCAGCGAGGCCCCGCGCGCGCCCCCGGAGCCGCACCGGCTCACATACTTGACCTCCTGGAACTCGTCGTAGTGCGCAGTCATCGAGTACGGGGCCTCCATGGCGCGGCGGGCACCGCCCCGCGGCCCCGGGCGATCTCGGCTACAGGACGCGCCCGGCCGCCGGCCTCCCGTCGGGCCTCCGCATGGGCCCCCGGGCCGCAGCTGCGGGAAGGGAAGACGCGGGCTTAGAGAGGCACTGGGGCCGGACGAAAAGGGGTGCAGGCCCGGGTCCGGAGGCTGGAGGTTACCCGACTCCCCAACAGCGAGCAGGCCTGGCGCCTGGCCGCCCTGCGCCACTGGGAGGGTGAGGGAGGGGAAGGCTCGGAGTGGCCGCCCCTCCCGCCCGCGCGGTGCCGTCCGTCCGTCCGTCCGCAGACTTGTCTCCCCTCTTTCCCTGAACACCTACGCCCGTCGCAGATTTGGGAGGCCCCTGGTGGAAAGCTGGGAGCACCTGGCACGGGGCCTGGCACGTAGTAGGCCTTCAATAAAAGGCAGTTTCTCTTCCCCTTGCCTTTCTTTTCCACGACCTGCTAGGCTACAGCCAAGGCCGAGGGGGGGGGGGGGGGAGCGGAGGCTGGAGAAAGGAGGTGCGGTCATAGCGCGTCTATGCGGACCCCGGAGCCGCCTTCGCCTCCGGCTTGGGCTCAAACGTTCAAGAAAGCGGCTAAAAAGACAAACTCTGCCCTGGCGGATGTCAGCAGGGCCACCCCCGGCCCTGTCTCCTTCTGTTCAATAGACAGAATGCCCACGAGCCCCTTTTCCAAGGGTCGCACGCCGCCCGGCCCGGGGAGGAGAGGAGCCCCCGACGGCCCGAAGCACCCGCACCCAGTGCCGACCCCCGCCTCCCCCGCCCCGCCCTGGGCTACTCCCGGCGTCAACAGGTTCTCCCTGGGACCCAAACTTGGGCGAAGTTTCACCCCTGGCGCGGAGGAGGCCGGCTCCGCGCGCCCGCAGCTCGGGGCGCTGAGTCTCCCGCGCGGCGCCGCGCAGCCCGCGGAGCCAGAGCGCAGAGCCCCGGAGCCGCGCCGCAGCCGCAGCCGGAGCCGGAGCCGCGGGGCGCAGACAAAGCCTCGAGGCTCGCGGCGGCGGCGGCGCTGCGCTGGTGGCCGCGGCAGCAGAGGACTTGGGTGCCACTTACCCATCAGGTGCGCGCCCGAACACGGCGGGTGGAGCCCGAGCCGGAGCCCGAGCCCGAGCCCGAGCCCGAGCCGGAGCCCGACCGGAGCGGGGCTGGCGGTCGCTCGCTCCGTGCGCCCGCCGCCTCCTCTGCAGCCGCGCCGCCCGCCGGCCCCGAGGGAGGGGGCGCGCCGGCGGCTCCACCCTCCTCCGCCGCCCCCCTCGCCCCCCTCCTCCCTCCTGCCTCCATCCCGGCTACTTGGCAGCTGGAGGCAGCTCGCGGGCGGGGACCGCGGCTGTGGGGACGCGCTCCCGAGGGTCTCGCACCGACTCCGGGCTCAGGGATTCCCGTTCCACCCGCGTCTCGGGAAGAGTGAGGGCCCCCTCCGACCCCACGCCCCCCGTCGGGGCTTCCCGCCAGCCCGCCGAAAAGGGGCTCGGGCTGGAGATGAGGCGCGCGAGCGGTCCCAGAAGAGCCCACAGGCCTCGAGCACCCCCTCCCCAGGAGGACTCCCCCAGAGCTACCGGATGTGCCTCTACAGCGCCGGGCGCAGAGCGGACTTCAGCGCGGGGACTATCTGGTCCTGCCCTTTAGCCCGCCAGTCCCAGCCCTTCCCCCAGGACCTCTGGGGTTTGGGGTTTGGGGTTTGGGCTGCCTGGGCAACCCTCACCCAGGCCCTGGTGGAGGGAGAGCCCTGGAGGCCGCTGCAGGAAGGGGGCCTCAGGGATGAGACTGCACCCCTCCCCCCAAACCTTGACCGGCCTTGGCACCCACTGCTCAGGAAGGCCCCGACCAGAGAGGAAGGAAAGGACTGGAGAGTAAAGAAAGAGCCTGCTCTGCCCTGCAGGCCGCCCTCAGACAGGCCCTGGGCCTCAGGACCCTGGTATGTGGGCTGGTGGGAGGACAGGGTAGGTGTGGGGGCTCTGAATTTATCCACCCACTACCTCCTTCCCCCACAACTTGCTTGCAAATGTGGGGCCACCCTCCCACGCGCTCGGCCTCTGAGGCAGAGCCCACTTCTGCCTGGCTCACCACAGCACCCACAGGGCCGGGTCCACCTGGGGCGCCCGGACCTCGGAGCCTCTTAGGTGAATGCTACTGTTTCTGTAGTTTCTGCCCTGCCCCAGCTGCCCCCTCTGCTTCCAGTGCCCCTAGCAGAGGACCCCACAAAACACCGGCACTCCCAGCCCTGCAGGACAGGCCCGGACGATATTGGACAGCTTAAGACTGCCACAGAGCCCCATCTGATAAAAGTCATGACCAAGCAAGGACTCAAGGGACCCATCACCCTGTCCCCTTCCTGGGGCTCCTCATCAGCCCAGCCACTGGGTCCCTGGCCCTGAGTGGCCACCTCTGCCTCCCTTCTGCCTGTCCCATGTCTGTCCACCTGTCCACCTCTAAGCCACGGCTCTGGGTACCCTCTGCCTTCTCCTCTGGCCATCCCAGGGTCCTCTCTGCCCCGTATGTTCTTCTCGGGTGCGATTAATTCTACCGAACAGAGGTGGAAATATGTAAAACGTGGCGATTCTGTAAGGGGGAGGGGAGGGCAGGGCGGTGGCAAAGTGGCTCTTTGTGCTTTAAATCTGCATTTTCTCTCAACGTTTTGTCTCCTGGAGGATAATTTTCCAGCCTTTTCAGGCCCTGATTGGTATCATTTCTCCAGCAATGACAGTTTTTATTTTCCCTGAAATGAATGCTGTGAAATTTCCAAGAAATATAAAAATGGATATTGTCTCAGGGAGCTGCGTCTCTTCCGACAGAA